>NC_137123.1:61590399-61695399 GCF_949319135.1 Squalius cephalus
TGATGACTGAAGAATCCCTGAATAAAGAGTCTTTGTCTCCTCGATCTACTGTTCTGGATACAGCAAGACGTCCATCAGGACTCCAGCACTAAATGTACTGTGATTCTATAGCATTTTGAATAACAGGCAACCACCAATCGACATGCTGAACACCCTCCCATCCGAGAAGGTGTTCAAACTGTTGAACAGATGCAGCTGTAATAACGTCAGCTTGTGGAAGTCTGGGATCCAAAGCCTCAGATCCACAAGCCAAGAGGAAATATTTATGAGACGTGTAAACGCGTCGCCCTGCTGCTTCTTTCCGCTACCTTGCAAGACATCAAAGAGACGCGTTACACCCCCGACGTACAGACGGAGGAGGAAAACAGCAGAAGAACAATGACTAACTCCTTATCTCCAATTCTCCAGTCAACCCTTTCATTTGTAAATGGATAAAGACACAAAGTACGCTTAAACGTCCTGATCTAATTTATTTTGCTTTGTGTAAAAGGCCTCTAAAGGGACCTTTACAAATATATATATATATACAGACTTTTGCATGCTCACGAGAAACTTTTGCATATGCACGAGAATTTTTTAAAACTTTTTGAATAGTTTCTCAAGCAAAAATTTTCTCATGATCACGCAAAAGTTTCTTAGTGAGCATGAAACTAGTTTGTGTGCATGAGAAACTCTTGCATGCTCACAAGAAATGTTTAAAACTTTTTTCTCTCTAGAAAAACCCTGTAAACCACTGAAATCTCCCTAGCAACACCCTACCCAACACCTCAAACATCTTTGCAACTACCTAACAATCTAACAACTATCAGAAAACATAGTTTAACAAATACTGGGAATGTTAGCAGCATATATTTTTTCAGAAAATAAACAAATTTCCTCTGCACATGAAACTGGGGTAAGAGAAAGTGATTTAAAACTAATGCAAAATGTACATAACAGCATAAGTCACAGTAGCAACGTCCCAGACACATCCATTAGACTTTGAGGCATTTAATGACCACAAACATCCTGAAAACACACAGAGCACATGAGAGTGTTTTTACAATCTTACCACAGTGATGACCTCCAGATCCTTCAGATACGTTCTCTCTGTGGTCAGGAGCTCTTTGGCGATGAAGTACGCTTTATCGGTCGGGAACCTCTGTGAGCAGGAGAGAGGGACAGAAAGAGAAATTAAATTAAATAAAAAAATTATAGGAGATATATTTCCATTACTGCTGTTAATAGTACTAATTAATCGCACATTTTTCTGTAATTTATCACCATTAATTGCACCTAGTAATACATTTTAATATATTTTTATGTTCACTGAATCTCCAAAATAATGTATATACCGTATATACAATATACGTTTACACTTTATTTTAAGGTGTCATTGTTACAGTGTAATTATATATTTAAGTACTGAGTAATATTAATCAACTACATCAGGGGTCTCCAACCTTTTTTCATTTGAGAGCTACTTTTTAAAAATGAAAGTGGACGAGAGCTACTCATGCAATACAATACTTAAATCTCTTAAATAATGTCTCATAACTCTCATATTAACAACTATCCAAAGTGTTTTAGACCTAAAAGAGTTTTTGTAGGCCTATATGTCACCCTTAAATGTCAGAGAAAAGAACAGAATCAGAGATTTTAAAAAATTATAGAAAATTGTACTTTATACTGAAAATTATACTGTAAAAACACATAATTATAGTTGATTTTACAGTACATGATAACTAGAGATGAAATGGCATGGAAATTTCATTTCATGATTATAGTGACCAAAATGATCACGTTTATCACAGAATCCTGTTCAAAAAGTACTGATACTACACAATACAATCAATTCACCAAGTATTATGTCTAAAACCAGCAAATAACAAATAAACTTAGCATCAATATTCACTTTTTGTTTACATCAACATTAAAATTATAACATCAAAAATGATGTCTAGATTTTAAAAGGAGTGTCTTGCAACATGTTATCTACTAACATGTACAAGTTCAAATAAAGTTTTGACAAAAAAGTTTTTATAAAAAGATAAACCTCGCATACTTCAGCTTATTTTTTTTATTATTAATAGTAAAATTCGGACCGATTTTCCCGTGGCGTTTGTCGTTGCTATGCAACCATGCACTGCGCTCTCCACAACGACAAAGAAGTTTTAATAGCTAATGGATTTCCACTACCGAAAAACGCTTGCTGTTGCTCTGCTTCAAGATTTATTTACGGCGAAGAAACAAACACCCGTAGTGTTTGGGTGCACCCCCATCCTTCATTTTGACTCACAGCGCCAGTAAAAAATTAGCGTGTCGCTTCAATTATTTGAAATAACGAACTTGAACGCGCAAAAGACGCGATATGTGAACGGCCCTTGGCGAGCTACCTCCAATCAGGCCACGAGCTACTGGTAGCTCGCGAGCGACGTGTTGGAGACCCCTGAACAACATGTACTTAATATAGGGTTAGGGTAGGATTAGGGTTTGGTTGAGTGTTAGTTGCATGTAATTATGCATAATTTACTGTTATTACTATGGTACATGTAACATATGTAACAAAGACACTGTCAAATAAAGTGTTACCCAATATACTGTAGGGCAGTCAGAAAAAAAAAAAACAGGATGCTGCGTAAATGGCGTTAAATATTTTTTTAACACGTAAAAAAAAAATGCATTGCAAAATTAACATATTAATTTTGACATTTCTACATAAAGATGCCATGAAATCAAAATGATAGTTTGGTGGCTTTTATGATAATGTCCATTAGCTTTAAGGCCATATGCTAGTGTACTAAAATAAAAATGTAACTTTCAGCAAATATAAGCATTTCAAAAAACGATTAAATGTATTTAAATATAAGCATCTTTCTCTTCTGATAAAAACAGAGCAGAAATGGAGACGGTCCAATAAAATGCTCTACAGAATGAGAAACCATGTGACGTCAATGTGCGATGGCAAGTAGCAAATCACTAGACAAGATCTACGACAAAACCACATTTTATCCTCACTCAACTGCGTGAACACACACACACACACACGTCTCAAAGTAAAACTCACTGTTCACTGAGCCGCTCACTCCGCCGCTACATAATCTGCCCTAAATAAGACTGGAATTTAGGTTGAGTTTATCTAGGTCTCCTATTCTGAGACGTCCACAGAGACACTGGACTAAAACGCAGTGACACTTCTGATGAGAAAACACTTTTAAAGCAGTCTTTCCACTTCTCATCGTAACCTTAATTTGTCTAGAGCACCTTCAAATCAAGCACAGTGAAATATAAATGGGAAATTAGCCGAGGGTCCGAGAAATCGACTGCGGAGAGATGATTGATGCTGTGTTTGTTCATGACCTACAATTAAAGAGGTTAAAAGGGCTGACAAAAACAATTACTGGGTCCAAATGTAACGTTTTGCCATAGAAGAGAGAAACTAACTGGGCTTAAGTATATATTTGCAAGAAAACGTGAAAACTAGTGGCAATATATTGGTCATGCACATTTATCTGCCAATATTTGATGATTAAGAGTGAATTTTGAAATAAATACTAAGTAAAATAAAGCTCTCCTTTTAATTTCAGCAATTTTCTGCATGTGATAATTGTTTTACACAGCCACATACCCTTTTATTCCAATGTTTTCTTTCTTTTTCTCTGAAATGTGTTTTCAGAGCCATTGCGTAGGCTGTAATTTTTATATTAGATGTGCAAAAGTTCTTGACATGATTTATCTTCATTTTTTACATCACAAAAAACAGGGGTGTAGTATTATATATATAGCAGGGCTGGTTCAGGTGTGTTTAACAGGGGTTGATCCCTCCAGGATCAGGATTGGACACCCCTGGTATATAATTTATCACTATATTCCTGAAAACCCATCACTATACTATCATCAGCGAGGACCAGAATATCCTTCTCACAACTGTCAACAATTTGACTTAAACCACATAATGTATAATTATACAGTAATCGTCCAAAGTGAGCCACCAGAGCCAGTTTTTACTAGCACATGGTGCTAATCTCAAACACTATTCCCTCCCCAAAAGACAAACCTTCCTCCGAACCTCGTCCTCGTCGTCTGTGCGAACGAAGCCGGCGTCGGTCAGTAAGGGGCTGGTGAGAGGAGAAGGCTGACGTCCATCTGGACTCTGGCCGAGACTGAGACTCTGTTTCTGGCCGTTTACCATCACGCTGCCTGCAGACGGAGACTCGTTGTGCTGAGGGCTCTTGGAAACTGGACCTACAGGAGAACAGGCAGGTCATGCTAAAGCCTCGAAGCAACACAGACTTGGTCATCAAATAGCAATGGATTAGTAGGACTTACTGCACTTAGTAAATGCAATCGGTACAACATGTAAACGCAGTAAAACTACCCTGCTGAAAAAGAAGCCAAGCAAGCATTTAGACCACTAGAACTCTTCACTAGCAAGACTACTTGGTCAAGGCTTGGCTTAGAGCGAATTGATCTTAATTTTACCAGTAAACTGCATGGCTATGATGGTCCAACCTAGCGTGCAAATTCATGCCAGTGTAAGCTGGTCTTTTCTGCAGGGTAGTTTTGACATTTTAATCCTTAACACTACTAGTGAAGATTCTGGATTTATCTCAAGGTCATTGCCAACGGGTGAAGCTGCACAACACATTGTGTTTAGAAATGGACTATGGCTGACAGCGCCACATCGGGAACCAGACATGAGTGAGTCACACTATCCCAGTCTGGGATTTCCGCCTGAGGACACTGCCGAGATACATAACACACTCCCTGGGTGATGGGGAGGGGAACATGTTTTATCTTCAGACCACTACATTCACTACACAAGTACATTCACATACTTGCCCAACAACGTTTCGTGTCCCATGCCTTGGCACGAATGGGATGCGACATGCGAACCGGGACATTTCAAATGCACCGAGTGTCCACAGCGCAGCCATTATTGAGGAAATCTGCAAACTGGTGACAAAGGCCTCATGGTGGCTCGCACACATGCGTCGTCAAACATGCAAAACACACAAAACTAGAACGACTACGGCTACTCTACCACAAGACAAGACACACGAGGGGGGCGCTAACATCTAAGGGGGGCCGTCAGGCATCGAAATGTAAACATCTGGAGTCCCGCTTCACAAGTACCAAGTTTTATTGCTACCAATACACATTCATTTACAATGTTAAAGTGTTCCAGAAATGAATAAGACAAGGGAAGAGGAATGAAAGGGGTTTGGAGTAGTAAAAAAAACCAACAGACATCAATCATACAGAACCTGTGAAGAGGCATCGAGAAAATGAACAACCTTGCAACTTTAGAAAGTCCATTTATATAAGTGCTACAGGATTGCAACAAAGAGGAATAGTTAAAAGGCTAACAGGTGTGAACTTTCCATTGCTTACCTGGTCATTAATTATTGTACAGTCTACGTCAGACGGTTTGTAAACACATACACTTATGGTTAATTGTTTTGCATATGTGCCACAGAGATAGCACTGTTAATTATGAGTATACAGTTACAATATATCACACAAATATATCTGGAACTTTTTGTATACCTCAGCAACGTACATTGCATACTGAAAAAATCAGGAGGAATCACAGGTTGAAAAAGAGTGAATCATTCAATACTACTACGGTACTCTGATTAAACCTAAAAGAAAGTTAAATCACATTTTTAGTGTAACTTGCAAAAAGCCAGAAATGCTACTTTGGTCACTGACAATGATAAATTACAGATCATTGGAAACGCTGGGAGAGTGAAGACTATATACATTCATACCGTATGTTCAACAGTGGCGTAAACTAACGCTTTCCAATAAATATCGTCAATGCTTTCTTTTCATGTAACGGGCCCCAAAAAATGCAGTGGTCCTGCAAATGGCTTCACTTTCGAAAACTTTTCACTGACATAAGATTGCCATGCAAAAGTAAAGAATACTTCTCAAACAAAAAAAAGGAAAAGTTTGCATTTGGAAAATAAGAAAAGATTATATTTTTAAATCAATATATGATTCATAGACAAGATTGTGAAACTTATACTATGCAAGTATGTGAGAGCAAATGTTTTCCCTAATGCATCAGAAGGCAATAAGCAAAAACCGAGAGAGCGAAAGGGCAAAAATGTCCGGATAAAAGGTCCTATTGAGCATAAGTTGAAGGACATTTTGGATAGCTCTTGGAAACCTTCCTAATCTTTTCAGACTTCACATGCTGAGCCTCAAAACAAGTTTCTCTGTCCAAATCTCACCTACATCCATCTCCACTTCAAAAGACCACTGCATTTTAAGGGTCCCGTGTCAATGCCAAGTCTTTTACAACAGGACAGGGCGGTAAAATGCTGGAGACAAGGACAGGTTGACATGCTTCCAGGAGAGGGAAAAAAAGACAAGGTGAGGCATTCCAGAGATACATGCTGGTAGAACAGTGCTGACATTGGGCAGGAGAAGTCTTAAAAGCAATGCAACCTGAGCACAGGTTAATATACTCAGAAACCGAGTGAACATCAAGCATTGCAAACACACCGCAGACAGATGACATTGATGAGGCGCGCCAGAGATACAGCAGTTTGTTTAGGCAAAAAGAAATTAAGCAGCAAAGCAAAACAAAATAATATGAGATCTTTACAATGTCGTTTTTTCTTTTAAGGAGTGATGCATGCTGGGAAATAGGCAAGCAAACATGACAATGCCACCAGATCAGCACCCCAAGTACAAAGGTAAAGAACTTGGAGCTTCTACTAGTTCTAAAAAAAACAAAGAAACAATAACAAAGCTAGCATGACGACGTAACTGTTTACGTCTCGTCAACACAATCTCTTAGTTTATCTAATATACCATACACCACCCAAGCAGTATGATCTATTTATATGACTATACAAGCTTAGTTCAAGTTTTTACACAAGTTATCCATCGGAATATAGAAGTTGCAGCTGTAAACCAGCTAGCCTAGCTGTGACAGTCAAAGCTACACAATAGTGATATTACATATTGATATTGCATAACATTAGCTTCTGTAAGCTATAGCTATGGCCAACAGAGAAGTATTTACAGATTAAGTAAAGGTATGGCATCTTTCAGTATTTTTGTGATTCTTTCATTCTACAAGACTGACAAAGTAGAAATATTTCACAATATTAAACTTTTGGCAATACTCAATGACTAATCAACTGGTTAGCAGTAATATGGGTAACTTTTTTAGCAGTTCTAATCAGCTTTCATTCTCTACATTTACAGACATGGCACTTTGCAGTAGGATCTTCAATTCCTCATCAATCTGAAGTTAATCTTCAAAGAGTAAAAGTTATGAATTGTGCATATTTGAAATATTAAAGTATTTCCTTTAGGCAGAACACAGTATTCTTCCTAAACCCTCCAAATCTTGAGAAAATACCATCATTGCTAATCTTGTTGATCTTGAAATGTGTATTACTTGCTCAACTAGTGCCACTAAATGTAATTACCAAACACTGCCTGTATCTGCCAAACAGATAACCAACTCCAATTGGTTAATGCTATTTCAGGCCATACTATGCCCACTAGCGGCACAGAAACTACACAATGCACCTGTAGTGGCAAAATGGGTGTATAGTCAACCCTCAACCAGGCACACTTCATCTTCTCTAGCAGTTAAAGCATTGCGCCCCATCCTCATCATTGATGGGATAACCGTAGCCATCTTCTCCCTCTTGGCCCTCGTCCTCAAGTTGGAGACTGCCCAAGGAGAACTTGCTTCGGGGCATAGGGGAGGAATTGGCTGCCCCAGGGTTTCCGTAGACTAGGGGCTGACTGTATGAGTTGCTGCCTGCATCTGACTCTGAATCACTAGACTCCGTTCCACTACTAGTGGATCCATCGATCATATGAACTGGGCCACTGTGGTCATTTGCACTCAGCCGGCTTCCATAGAGACGCTGGACATTGCTGGACCGAGCTTGGCTAGGCGCTCCAAACCCATTAGCAGCAACACGCCGCTCTAGGGCGGCCATACGTTCAGCCCTCGAGACCACTGATCGCGGTTCATTGGCCGGGGTTGAACTTAACTGGCTCAGAATCATGGGGTCAGTGTCGGAACGGTTGCGCATGCCATTGTGGAGTTTCTGCAAGTGTGGGGATCGACTGACAATTGGGGAGTAGCTCCCGTAATGTTGAGCCTCGCTCCCAGGTCGGCCATTGGTGAGGTAATGGCTACCGTCATCCCAACGGCGATGACCACTATAGCCGATCTGCTCTGGATGGTTCAGGGAGTTGGTTTTGTGAAAACTGCTCATCATCGGGCTACAGTTTGCACTTCGGGAACCAACTAAGCGACCGGAAGGTGAGACCAGACCACGTCTATCCATACCTTGAAACAACTCATCCACCAAGGTACTGCTCAGGGGTAGAGCACATGGTGATCCGTTACCACAAAACGACCCATTAGACAACTGACTACCACTGAAGGTGTCTGAAATCTTCCCCAACCGATGGGTGGTCAAAGGAGACTCCCGAAATCTAGACTTGCTTGCCCCTAGTCCATTGTGCTGACCGTTTCCATAACCATTACTCTTGCTTGTTCTACAGCCAGTTGGCTCAACCTCATCATTGTCATATGTGTGGGAGTGAGACCTGGTGACTAGGCCTTTGACCACATCATATTCGCTATCTATGTCACTGCAGTCGATGTAAGGTATCGAGGAGCTGCTACCCTTGGCAGCATGCGATGCTAGACCTGTGCTCAGATGCTCAGCCTGCTCCTTGGATGGGGATGGCTTTAATCGAGCATCTGCCTCATCGTGGGTCCCGTTTCGGCATCCGTTGGTCTGTGAGGTTAGGCTTCCAGTGTAGCGCTGGAGAGACGTGTTTTCAACAGTCACTTGGGTGCGTCCAAGAGGTGAGTCCGCCTGGTGTCCTGAAGCACTGGCATTCCTCTGCAACATGTACAATGCAACAATTTGAGAAGGAACAGGATGAGAGGCATAAACTGACAACAAGTCAACAAGAAAATGCAAGACATTTAATTGAGACATTCTATAGCAGAATGGAAGCGGACCAAGTTACAACAGGCAGACAATTTGGTTGAAAATTTATTAAGACATTTACTTTGGAAACACATGCAATGATGAATAAGAATAACGTGTATCAACTCTTTCCCCGCCGGTGGCGGAATATTCCGTCATTTATGAGACAACGCTTCCCCGCCATTGATGTAATTTTCCGGCTTTACGTGTTTTCACTGTTATGCGATAGGGGTCGCTATTAGGCAAATTCTGATAGAGTACTGAATCTCCAGATCAAAAGACACAAGCGATAGCATATGTAAGCATATGCATATGTAAAATAATGTGATCATCAACATTAAACAGCATATAAATCAAAACTTCCTAATGTTACCGAATGAAATGTCGACCCAGGACAAGCTTTAGGGTTGTTGATGGACTCGATCTACTGCATCTGTGTTTTAATCTTTGTTCTGAATCCGACCCAGACGTAGTCTTTGACAAAAACGTGATTTTATCAGCTTTTTGCTCAAAATGTTGCTTTTTTATGAAACTTACCCAAATTCAAGTTGAGTAAAAAAAAGAATGCATGAAGCTAGGATAAAACAGGGTTTTTTTGTTTAAAAGCAGAGGGGCTGTTATTTCTTTTGATATACTGCATGTTCAGCTTTTCATACAGCCAAATATTTTGGGGGCCATACAACTTTTTTTGTGTGAAAATGATTTTTTTTTATTTATTTTTTAAATAAAATCTAAATCAAAAACGCTGGCAGGGAAAGAGTTAAGAAAGTATTTGGGGTTGATTTTGATGCTGACTTTAAGCTTGCATAATATGGGTTACTTTAATGCATTCATCTACAAAGCTAGATTACACTCACCTCTACTTGGCCCTCAGCACACAGCCTTGGTGGGAATGGAGAATGATCACTGTTGAACTGGACTTTACTATGTTTTCTGAGGATGGAAGATTGGAAACAATCAGCAAGGAGTTTTTCCAAGGGGATCTCCTCACTAGGTTCAAAGATGTGGCCCTATATCCTCTCAGCTACTTCATGGATGTTGGCTGATTGCATTACTGTATGATAATGAAAAGACCTTGACTACTGCGCATTGACTACAATGATACTGCTAGACAACAGCAACCAGATTTTTCGTCTAGTGCTAAAAAACCTTGATGCTGCATGATGTGGGTGGTTGCTAAGGCATTGCTAAGTGGGTTCTAGGGTGTTGCCAGGTGGTTTCTAGGATGCTGTGGATGATTTTTAGGGCGTGTGTTACCAGAGCATTGCTAGGTAGTTTTTAGGGAATTTTGCTAGGTCGTTCTGGGTGGCTTAATGGTTACTGGTCAAAAGAAGCATTCCTCAAGTCTCTATGAATAGCCTGTCTGATAGTACACCTGGTGAAAATGCTAAATGGAGACATATTTATGTGGCTCGAATGGAATTTGGAAAATCATATTGAAAAAAATGGCTTGTAAATGAGGCGTATTGTTTATGAATGGGTCATTTGATTTATCTCGATAAAGGTTCTTGGGAAATAGATAACTGCACTCATATTTTGTCTTTCTCATTGGCGTGTTGACTTTTGAAGAAAAATGGAATGCAGCAGAAAGGTAGTGACATTTAGACAAAGGTCAACAGAGAAATCTCACCTTTCAAATGGAACCTTTTTGAATTCTGAGTCCTTTACATAATCAATCACCTGCCTTTGTGTGCGGCCACTGATGAGACAAAACATGACAAATGACAGACAGGTTCAAAAACAAAGTAATGTCAAAACATTAACCATCTGGCAAGAACTGAGACCTTCTTGGACTCTATTATTTAGCAAATAAATCCATGCAGAATATACACTGAACCAGGGAAAGAAGTTACTGAGGTAAAATATGTCTCTGAAATGTACCTTAACGATACAGTTAATTTCTGATGATGTGCTGAACTGCATGAGACACCATTTGAGTAAATGTATCTGCACTATTTGTTACCTGAACCTGAAGGAGGAACCCCTGGTGAATAAAACTGGTTTGGGCTTGGGTTTGGGTTCTTCGTACAGGCGGAAAAAGGCATGGTACTCCACACAAATCTTCCAAAACACCTTGCAGCAGTCCCTGCTTCCCATCATGAACTCCAGAGTATCCTGACAGTTACTCTGCTTTAGAGAACAGAGACGGAACATTGTGTCTTATTTGTCCTAGTAAAACTATATATACAAGTCATTTATTATATGTGAGCCTGGATCACAAAACCAGTCACAAGTTGCACGTGTATATTTGAGGCAATAGCCAACAATACATTGTATGGGTCAAAATTATCGATTTTTCTTTTATGCCAAAAATCATTAGGATATTAAGTAAAGATCATGTTCCATGAAGATATTTTGTAAATTTCCTACTGTAAATATATAAAACATTTATTTTTGTGCCAACATAAATGTACAACTTTAAAGGAGATTTTCTCAATGTTTAAATTTTTCCGCACCCTCAGATTCCAGATTTTTAAATAATTGTATCTCGGACAAATATTGTCTTATCCTAACAAACCATACAGCAATAGAGAACTTATGCTAATTTTAAAAAATTCATTCATCTCATTGTAAAAAAAATTACCCATGTGACTGGTTTTGTAGTCCAGGGTCACATATTGGAGAGCAAATGGACAGAAAATGCTTTATGCAAGTACCAAAAGTTATTTATGAATCCATGACTCAGGTAAAGACATAGCTTTGAATTGAGATATTCGGACACTGCTATAAAATAATAAAAATAAAATAAAAAAAGTGCACTTACATTTAAGTCAGGTCGCAGTTTTATGAGAAAGCGCTTCCTCTTGAAGCTCAGCTTGCGGACTTTAGACCAGTTGAAAGCATTTATTTTGGTGTGTCCCTTTAGAAGTCATATAAAAAAAGATATAAAAGTGCATTCAGTGAGAGTTTAAGACAACAAGAAAGCTTCAATAAAAGCAGAAATGAGTTAGGATAATAAAATAAAAACCAGGATAATCCTCAGTGCTCATCTCGTAAAGCTACAATGGGTGAAACTTTAAATAGCATGTTAACTTACTTGAAAAACCAGCACACCAGAATGAGCCACGGCGAGGCTGAGCTTCGTTCCCTCTCGATCTTTCGCGGGGTGAAGACGCACTCCGTACATCTCAAGTCTTCGTGCAATCTCCAAAAGCTGGTAGTCCGATTCAGCTGGCGTCTGGCCGCTGTGAAATGGTTAAATCGTACAAAATTAAGCCTCTTTTTTTTGGGGCAAAAAGATAAATAAGCTTAATTACGACCTCAACACTCTGTATATCATTTAAGAATCAGCGTCCAGGAACAGAACGTTTATAATTTCTTATAATTGCTGCTCACTGATAAATATCATAGTATGTTGCACTTCCTAAATTAAACGTGGGATGAACTTTAAATGTCAAAGCAATCCACAAATTGTACACAATTACCAACTCCCTGAATGTCTGTTTAATCAGCAAAGACATAAAAAGAAGGAATTTTGCAAAATAAGAAGTTCCTTCATAAGTGGCAATAAACAGCACACTGATCATTTAATGCTGATGTTATCTTTGCTTACAGATGGTCCATATTGCATTAAACATCCTTTAAACCAATTAACTGGTTTGACTTCTCTTTGAGCCATGACTTCACACTCACACGTGTTTCCGATGGTATTCACCGATCTTGTCCATCAATGTGTCCTGCTCTGGAATGTACTTGTTGTTGAGTAGATGTTGTTTACATTGTACCTCGTCAAAGTCTCCAATCTCAGCTGTAACCATAGTAACAGAGACGATTTTAATATGCATCTTTTTATATATGACACACAAATGCATACATACATACTGTACATACAGATAAATATGTGTGTAATAAATATACACACACATATGCATGTACTGTATGTATTTATGTATTTATGCATGATGGATGGATGCATGCATGCATGCAACACACATACACATATACATATACACATATATAAATATATATATATATATATATATATATACACACATATATATATATATATATATATATATATATACACATATATATAAATAAATAAATAAATAAATAAATAAATAAATAAATAAATAAATAAATAAATAAATAAATAAATAAATAAATAAATAAATAAATAAATAAGTATGTATGTATGTATGTATGTATGTATGTATGTATGTATGTATGCATGCATGTATATATATATATATGTATATGTATATGTATATATATATATATATATATATATATATATATATATATATATATATATATATATATATATATATATATATATATATATATATATATATATATATATATATATATATACCGGTATATATATATATATATATATATGTATATATATATATATATATATATATATATATATATAATTGGTTTAAATGTGTGGGTTTTTGGTCTGCCTCTTGATTCTGATGCGACTCTAGTCCATATTTATGCTCAACAGTGGTTTCCATAGCAACTAACCGGTCTGTGATTATGTGATGTGGAAGTGAAGCTTGTTGGACATGATCGAAACACGGTTTTGCATGAGCGACTACACAAAAAAATCTAATCCGTCCACCCGATGACAGCGCTGTCATTTACATAAACCATCAGAAATTCTGCTGGAGGATCAGCTTGGCAATGCAAAGTCTAAGACAAGATTAATGCACTTAAAAAAACATCCAGCTCTGTGATAGAGATTTAATAACACTATATGATAATTATTATAATAATACCCAATGTATTGTGCATTGTCCAAACACTATTTTTGACCTATTTTCAGCTCCCTGTGTGAATGTCTTTGATCGCGTTTGACTGTATGGATCGTGCTAAAATCATCAAAATACAAAATACACTTTTTCAAAATACAATTACTGACCTATTTTTAGTCAACTATCGACCAAATCTAGCTTTGTAATTAACTTTAGAGGCAGATGCACAAATTAAACCACGCATCGTATTTCGTAAAGCATCATAATCAAATTGAATCTTTGTCAGAGAAAATCTTTACACCCTTAGCGCTGTCAAAAGGTCTTACACTGCACTATATGAGCCACCAGCAGGGCGGCGCTGCTTTCATTACAGGTCAGACGTCCACAAGCCAGGTCATGCTTGATCTGCAAGGCGAAAAGATACCTGTCGACAGAGAGAAGGACATCATTACAGCTCGTTAGCAAAGACACCGAGTCAGAATGAGACAGTTAATCAATGGAAAGGTTTCAGGACAGCGACAGACACTTATTGACTGAATTACAGGCAATTTAATGCATGCAACAATTACATAATTGAGTTGGAAGTTATCAAGGTAACAAGGTATTTTAGGTAAGAGCATACATTTAATTTAAGCATTAAATCAATATTCTCTGTTTTTTTCATGAAACAGATCAGAGAAGTCCCTGTGTTTGAAGGTTAGCCTCACTTCAGTCACGCTTTAATAGCATCTTCTCGCGACGCTAAGTGCAGCCGTGAACTATAGAGAGACGTTCTAATTGAGTTTGGCAGCGTTTCTCTCTCAGTATGTCCATCTGTTATTGTGCGTCGGCCAAACACATTTACTGAACCACAACACAATCATCATTCAGGACAGGACTCAGCTCAACAGTAAGGATATTTTCTGCAGGTCCAGTCGGACCATAGTCCATATTTTTGTACTTGCCTTGACAATATTTTACTTTTTATTTAAAATAACTATCAACTATTTTTGTGTCAGAAAGAAATTATGTTTTTTATTTTAATTATGTTATGTTTAGTGCTGTCAAATCGATTAATCGTGAGTAATCGCATCTAACATAAAAGTTTGTAAATATATAGTGTGTGTATGCATGCACAACACACACACACATTATATATTTACAAACAATATTAGATTTGACGGATATTTGACGGCATGTATGTATAATATCCATATCTGCTATAAAAAATAATATAAACGCACTATAATAATTTCTTTAGCTATAATAGAAATGAAGCTGAAATAATATACTTATTAGAAAAAAAAGAAAATAGAAACGTTTCTTTGGCAACTACCTGAAATAAGTTGAAGTTAAAGTACTAAAAATACAAAAACTATATATAGAAATATGAAGAAAAATAAAAAAGACAGAGGCACATACAATTACTAAAACATTAAAATAAAAACTGAAAATATAAAAATAAAAGCTATTTCAAAATATTAATAAATAGTATAATATACAGTTTTCAAATCAACTGCCAGTTCTTCAAACTGACTTCCCACATATTCTGGTATGATATCAGCTATGTTGTTGACGTAATCCATCAAAGCGATTTTTACAGCTTGAAGTGTTTTGCAAAGGCATAAATGTCCTTGGACGAAGGTTTCAGGTTTGGCGGAAATATAATACGCAGCCATCTCAGGAAAATAAGAAACTCTTTGTGTGTTGCCAACAGCTCCCGAGTGTCCGTCCAGAACAGCGTGTCGATCCACAGAGACTCCAGGAATCCTGGGAGACCCGAACACAGCGCTCATTCTGCCCCAGTCTCTCTCTCTCACGGCACCAATTGTTCTCTTGACTGATGCCTGACTTTCTATAGCCGGCGGGGAAATGTGCCACAAGTCATTCTGTCTGTGAAGACTGCATGAAAGTGTTGTAAAATCCATTACGCTTGTCAGGCGAGAGCGTGTCGACACAATCAGCCGCAGAATATTAACATGCAGTTTGGCCATAAATAAGTCATCAGTTAGGGACGTTACAGGCAGTGCCTGATTTAACATTCACTTTTCTACATCAGATGCATTATATTATTGAGCGATTGAGGCCACATTACAACCAAACTCAATAAATCTCTGTATTGTACTGAACATTTATATATCGAAATGCAAACTATACATATATACATACACACACACACACATATACACACACACACATATATATATATATATATATATATATATATATATATATATATATATACACACATATACACATATATATATATATATATATATATATATACACACACATATATATATATATATATATATATATATATATACACACATATATATATATATATATTATATATATATATATATATATATATATATATATATATATATATATATATATATATATATATATATATATATATATATATATATAAATATATATATATATATATATATATATACACATACTCACCTAAAGGATTATTAGGAACACCATAATAATACTGTGTTTGACCCCCTTTCGCCTTCAGAACTGCCTTAATTCTACGTGGCATTGATTCAACAAGGTGCTGAAAGCTTTATTTAGAAATGTTGGCCCATATTGATAGGATAGCATCTTGCAGTTGATGGAGATTTGTGGGATGCATATCCAGGGCACGAAGCTCCTGTTCCACCACATCCCAAAGATGCTCTATTGGGTTGAGATCTGGTGACTGTGGGGGCCATTTTAGTACAGTGAACTCATTGTCATGTTCAAGAAACCAATTTGAAATGATTCGAGCTTTGTGACATGGTGCATTATCCTGCTGGAAGTAGCCATCAGAGGATGGGTACATGGTGGTCATAAAGGGATGGACATGGTCAGAAACAATGCTCAGGTAGGCCGTGGCATTTAAACGATGCCCAATTGGCACTAAGGGGTCTAAAGTGTGCCAAGAAAACATCCCCCACACCATTACACCACCACCACCAGCCTGCACAGTGGTAACAAGGCATGATGGATCCATGTTCTCATTCTGTTTACGCCAAATTCTGACTCTACCATCTGAATGTCTCAACAGAAATCGAGACTCATCAGAACAGGCAACATTTTTCCAGTCTTCAACTGTCCAATTTTGGTGAGCTCGCGCAAATTGAAGCCTCTTTTTTTTTTTGTAGTGGAGATGAGTGGTACCCGGTGGGGTCTTCTGCTGTTGTAGCCCATCCGCCTCAAGGTTGTGTGTGTTGTGGCTTCACAAATGCTTTGCTGCATACCTCGGTTGTAACGAGTGGTTATTTCAGTCAAAGTTGCTCTTCTATCAGCTTGAATCAGTCGGCCCATTCTCCTCTGACCTCTAGCATCAACAAGGAGTTTTCGCCCACAGGACTGCCACATACTGGATGTTTTTCCCTTTTCACACCATTCTTTGTAAACCCTAGAAATGGTTGTGCGTGAAAATCCCAGTAACTGAGCAGATTGTGAAATACTCAGATCGGCCCGTCTGGCACCAACAACCATGCCACGCTCAAAATTGCTTAAATCACCTTTCTTTCCCATTCTGACATTCAGTTTGGAGTTCAGGAGATTGTCTTGACCAGGACCACACCCCTAAATGCATTGAAGCAACTGCCATGTGATTGGTTGATTAGATAATTGCATTAATGAGAAATTGAACAGGTGTTCCTAATAATCCTTTAGGTGAGTGTATATACATACACACACACACATATACATATATATATATACACAACATATATATATACATATATATAATTATTATTATTTTAAAGAATATTATGTTGAATATTCAATTATCCAAGCATGATAACTGGCTCCAATTAAAAATATAACTCATTGTGTTGGTTATCTAAACGCTTTAAATGAATAACACAGATCATACCTGGTCAGCTCTTCTAAAAGCTGCGTGTGATCCGGAGGGAAGAACTTCACCACGAATCTCAGGATGATGTTCTTGGGTCCTGCAGACAGAGAAAGATAACGCATGTTGACATGCAGTCAGATCGTGTCGTCTGGTAGTCAAGTTCAATGTTCATATCAGAGATACATACGTCTGATTTGCTTCAGAATCGGCTTCAGCAGATCCAGCCACACCTGATGCATGAATCAAACGACAAAACATCTCAAATGAGACAGGCATTCAGTTTTATGCATTTACATTTACAATCATCTTTCACACATTGAAATCAGAGTTAAAAATGTTTCTCACGGTCATTTTCCGCTGGTCCAGGAACTCCAAACCGAAGTAATCGCCCTCGACGAGATTCATATGAGCACAAACCAGGTCAAACAGCGCCTTCCCTGGAGCCCGTTGCTGTTCAGACAGAGAAGAAAATCACTTATGAAGCTCGTTAGACATGAACCACATGAACAGGCACCTGTGTAAACGCACAAAAACATTTATTTTAACGTGGAATCGTGTTTAAAGTCCAAATGAATATCTTGTTTCACTGGCAAAATAGCTTGCGAAAGCAATTTCATTCCAGCTTCGACATCAACTTTCTCAGTTTTTATTTAAAAAACTGACACAGTAAACGGTGTCGGCAAACACTAAAGACAACAGCAACAAGAGTTTGTCATTCAAGCAAGCATTGGCAAACAAACACTCTTAACTGGCGATTTCACAACAGTTTTAACAAGACGCTTGCAGCACGTGACCCCTGACCTCACTGTTAAAACTAGGCCAGACGACACAAACACACACACATGTGTGGCCCAGCTGACATTACAGCCCCGTCAGGCATGAAAACACACACTCCACACACACATTCAGTGTGGAAATCTCTCCCCCGATCACTCTGTTGTGTTAATACTATTTCTGACTCACTTAAACTCACTTATTTTCTGAATGTTACCATTGTTAAGTTGTATTACATGCTGTTGTGTGCTGCCCCGTCTACATAATTCTCCTTTACTGTACTTTTACTCTCATCTACCTACTGTTGTTTTGTTTGTTATTATTGTCCATTACCATTATTGTTGATTGTTCATTGTAAAGCGTCCTTGAGCCCTGGAAAGGCGCTATATAAATAAAACGTATTATTATTATTATTATTATTATTATTACTACTCCACACACTTACCACCATCACCATTACCAGTCAAAAACAATAATAAAGAACCGACCACAGCATGAAATTTGTGACCCTGGACCACAAAACCAGTCACATGGGGCAATTTTTTGAAATTGAGAGTTATACATCATCTGAAAGTTGAATAAATAAGCTTTCCATTGATGTGTGGTTTGTTAGGATAGGACAAAATTTGGCTGAGATACAACTATTTGAAAATATCTGGAATCTGAGGATGCAAAAAAAAAAAAAAAACATTGAGAAAATCTCCTTTAAAGTTGTCCATTAATGTTGCATTCACTCACAAAAATAAATGTTTTATATATTTACTGTAGGAAATTTACAAAATATCCTCATGGAACATGATCTTTACTTAATATCCTAATGTTTTTTGGCATAAAAGAAAAATGGATAATTTTGACCCATACAATGTATTGTTGGCTATTGCCACAAATATACCCGTGCGACTTATGACTGGTTTTGTGATCCAGGGTCACATTTCTGCTTTCATTTGCAACCTAAAGGATCCTAATGTGAATTTACATACAGGATTCACAGTGGGAAAACTAGGGATGTGTTTAGATTCATTATAAAAAAAGCATTGAAACCTTTTTGTATTTAAAACTCAACAGCTCAGACATTTCCTTCATTTCACGGCATCCGTGAAGCACTTCAGATGTGCAGACCTGCTGTAGGTCTGATTCTTCAACACTGAACGCGATAAACCTCACCGAACCTGAGCAAACACACACTGCTACCCTCACACACAGCGCTTTAAAACTTCTCTGGACTTCATCACCTCATCTTCGTCCAGCCAAGCAAAACGTCCAGAAACACATGGAGGACGAGCTGAGGTTAGCATTCGAGAAGCAGGCGTTCAGTTAATATATGGAGGATTTCCATTACGGAGGACAAATGAGCCGATATATCTGCGTTCCTCGCTGTGTGCATGTTTACAGTAACGCCAGGCAAACCACTCCCCGTGAATTATAGTCTCTCAGGACGACATGAAAGCGTGTTTGGATGGGATATTTAGTGCATGCTATGCTGCAGTTTCCATGTGTGATAACAGATGATCATAGAGGTCAAAAATAGAGCAAATCATGTCAGAATGATCATATTAACAAGATTAGTGTTTAAAGTGTACACGTTTCCCATCATTCCCAGGGCCAGCACTTGAATTCAATTCATGATAAAATACATTCACACTTTGCAGAGACCAGCAAAAATCTCCAACGGTTCCATTTAATTTTGTTCAAGAATGTCAACAATACATTTCTTAATCACGAAACATCCAAACTCACAAGGAACAAATATCCCGCAGGACATGAAGGCGGCATTAATACAGTAAGTTTACATGGACATTTGATGTCTAGGAGCTTTTTGACAGCTGAACTGAATCTGTTTCATGGCAAGAACCACATAATAAGGCAAAAAAGGAAAATAAAATAAAAACAGATTTAAATGTGAAGATTGTAAAAAGTTGCAATACAACCAAATATAATTTTGGAGGTTCGCTGAGGATATCTTCTCCAAAATAAAACACTAAAAACATTTGTATTTATTTTTATTTAAAATCAATTGCTATAAGTGAATGTTGGCATCACAACATGAAACTCTAATGTTTGACAAATGGAATAAAATGGAAATTTTTAAGATTTGTTGAAGATAGAACTGCATATACTAAATGAGGCAAGGGTGTAGAGTTACATTCAAGCTATTTTAAGGCATGAAGACATTTTTTTCAATGAAGAAACGCTTAAGTATGTAATTTTGGTGATCAAATATGAGATAAAATTATTGACTACAGGGGGACTTTAAGAAATGAACACTTGTCTCAAGCAAGGATGCATTAAACTGAGGAAATTAATTATACACTGCACAAAATGCTTTCTTAATTAGTATTTTTGTTTTGTTTCCAGTCCAAATATCAAAAAATTCTTAAATCAAGAAGCATTTACTAGAGAAGTAAAATTACATAAGAAATTCTTTTTTGTTTTAAGATAAAAAGAAAGTAATTTAAGTAATTTTTGCTTAAAACAAGCAAAATGATCTGCCAATGGGGTAAGAAAAATAATCTTGTTTTCCATTTGAATTAAGATTTTTTTTCTTGTTTTCCATTCGAATTCAGATTTTTTTCTTACCCCATTGGCAGATAATTTTGCTTGTTTTAAGCAAAAATTACTTAAATTACTTTCTTTTTATCTTAAAACAAAATAGAATTTCTTATGTAATTTTACTTCTCTAGTAAATGCTTCTTGATTTAAGAACTTTTAGATATTTGGACTGGAAACAAAACAAAAATACTAAGTAAGAAAAGCATTTTTTTGCAGTGTACATTGATACAAAAATTCTATTTCATTTCTATTCATAAAAAAGATTTAAATGAGGAAGGTTGCAAATTTGCAAGCAGATATGAAACATTGAAACATCTCAGAGATATTTCACAAGAGCGTCTTGTTCTCCTCTTGCTCAGTCTACATCCCACCGGGTGCCAGCTGTTTCCACACGGTCCGAGCAGAAGAGCAGAAGAGCCCTCGAGCCGCGGGGGGGACCGGGAGACATGCCAAACCAACACCAAACCAACACCGAGCCACCGCCGGCACGGACCAGGTCACGCAGGGGTCGCTGGGAATCTGACCCCCAGCGTAAACAGCTGATGTCATGCGAGCCGAGAGATCTCAGCCCGGCATGATGTGTTTGCTCGGAAACACAAGCTCAGATAAGGACTTGGGTGGATCAAGAGCCTTGACTCTCAACACAAACACCTTTGTGCCAAACACACAGGACACATTCAGTGCTTTCAGTCAATAGGAAACAAAACGACTTTTAATTAATCGCTGACGTGTCATTTAGGTGATAAATCCTAATTTAGACCCAGACAGCTGTTCCAGTCCGGATGCGTCCAAATCCCTCTCTATTGTAAAATGTGGGAAATAGCAGCCAGCCATAAATAAATCCAGACATGCCTGCAACGTGAGACATTTGCCTGTGGTTGCAGAAGTATGCGTCAAGACGGTAAAGTTAACAACAAAATCACGAAAGCTTGGTGCAGATCACTAACACTAAAGCAAAAATTAAAGTGATACAAACACTCTCGCTGTATGTTTGGGAAACGACACAAAAAAACACAAATGTATGATCTTTTCGGAGCGTGACTGGACGGGCCCCAGTGGATACAGTAGCTCGCCCTTTCTGGGCTTCCACGTGTTGCTTTCATTGGATCCAGATGTTTCTATCCCACAGTTCAGAGCCTCACTGTTCTTCTGCTGCAATGCAATTAAAACTGAAGACGTTATCAGACTAACCGACTCTCGGACGCTTGGAAATTCCCTGCATTTCAACAGCTGGTCAGATCTGGCTCTAAAATAAATACGGTATTTATAATACAACACAACTGGATGCATTTAGCCGCGCTATTGTTTTGAAGACGCACAAATCAGAACTACTTCGTTCTCAGGCGTTTGACAATAAAGGACTTGCCTAAAATCAATTCTTATTTTCAAGGCAATTTTTCTGCCTTAAGGTGCACAGTAAACGTAAACATTATTTACCGTAATGCAATGCAAAGAGGAAAGCCAAGTATAAACGTGCAAAAAACAAAACAAAAAGAGTCAGTTTACACTCTATTTAGGAGAAACACATTTTTGTTAAAGGGTTAGTTCACCCAAAAATGAACATTCTGTCAGTAATTACTCTCCCTCATGTTGTTCCAACCCCGTAAGACTTTCGTTCATCTTCAGAACACAAATTAAGATATTTTTGATGAAATCTGAGAGCTGTCTCACTCCTCCATAGGCTTCTATGGGAACGAAACTTGCCGGCCCAGAAAGTTAGTAAGCACAATGTTTATGGCTTCTGAGTGAGTTGACGTATTGTAACAGCGCAGTGCTTCTGGGTTGTACGTCAGAACGGAGGCTCACTATTGGCCAGCATCACACACATGACCAGCGTCGGCCAATAGTGAGTCTCCGTTCTGACGTACAAACCCAGAAGCGCTGCGCTGTTACACTATGTGAACTCGCTCAGAGAAACACAGAAGAAAATCAATAGTTGAATAAAGATGTTTTTTTGCTTGTTTTTTGCGCACAAAAGTATTTTCATCGCTTGATAAAGTTAAGGTTGAGCCACTGTAGTCACTTGGACTATTTTAATAATGTCTTTACTAACTTTTCTGGGATGGCAGATCTCGATTACAGAGAAGCCTATGAAGGAGTGAGACAGCTCTCAGATTTACTCAAAAATATCTTAATTTGTGTTCTGAAGATGAACGAAAGTCTTACGGGGTTGGAACAACATGAGGGTGAGTAATTACTGACAGAGTTTTCATTTTTGGGTGAACTATCCCTTTAAGTTAGCCTGACGTCGTCATACTCAGATTCTAGTCAGAATATAAGTGATACTGCTCCATTGGGCTGTGATTAAGGGGCGTGTTTCAACCGAACCAGGAGAGAAAATGCCTCTGCACTCAATTGGATAGACCTACAACCAATCAGAGCAACGGAGTAAGTGACGTATGTTCTTCATTCATCTGTCCGATCGACAAATGCCTGGATCGTGGTTCTCTGTTCCTCTTTTAAAATGAATGCGCTGTCGATATCTTCTATAACAGACGCGATGGAGGAATCTACACATCTCAATTCTCCAGCGGCAGACATCTTTGTTGTAAACGAATTCAACCCAAGCGCTCTATGGTGACGTGGATTAGTAAGTTACTTGTTGATCATCTGTCCATCATCGTTTAAAGCCCGCCCTGACAATTTGATTGGTCCGAACAGCTCTGGTTCGAGCATAGTTGCTCCACAACGGATCAAGTCCAGACCGACCTCAAATGTTGTGGGCGGGGCTAAGTTCGGCTGGCATCCAGGCTACCTTTAAGTCATTATTATTCATTGTTTAAAATGATTGTGAACTATTTCAGATAAAGTCTACGAATAAACAGAAGTAAATGTGTGCCGGCAGTCCAACAAAGAAAAAAGCATAATGGAAACTCGCAGAAAATCTAAATTATGTCTTACCTCAAGAAACAAAATAAGGCTCCAAATGAACATAAAATGTAATCCAGCCATTAATCTTGGCAGCACAGGATTGCAGTCAGCGGGAGTCAGACACGCTCTTATTGACATTCCAGTCAGCTTGAGATCCCACTACAGCAACAGCCTGACAATGGATCCAGATTCACGATGGGAACTTGCAGAAAGGGCACGCAGATTCATTCACTCGGGGAAATATTCACAGAAGGATTGATCACATTTAATTCCGGATTGTGTTCATCATTTCAAAGACAGGAAAAACAATGAAGGAGCTTCATAGTTCACTGTATTTGAAGTCCATCAGATGGACCATCAGATGTTCAGAGGTCATGAGCAACAGACCACATGCCAAATCTTACTGAATATTATTCAATAAATGAGTCGTATTCACTACACTTAAAATAACCAATGAATGAACATTCATGTGGCTGGATGCGTATTAAAAGCTTAAAAGGTCAAAGCATGGTGTATCGCATACAGAATTTATGTTCTTGATGCTAAGTCTTTTACAGTCTTCAAGTGGTTTTAAAAGGTGAAAATATTGTGGAATGTGGACTAATTCATTTACAGTCTAAGAATAAAAACAAAAAACACACGTAAATGTGTGCCGGCACTCGAACAATGAAAAATGCACATTGGAAACATGAAGATTCTGTAACATTACATGAGTGTAAGATGACAGCAGCAAAGGGAATCTGGATGTAAAAACGGGAAAAGAGCATGCAAATTAACTCTTTTCCCGCCAGCGATTAAAAAAAAAAAAAAAAAATTTTTGCAAAAATGTAATGGCCCCAAGAATATTTTGTTGCATGAATATCTGAACATGCAATATATCGAAAGAAAGAACAGAGCCTCTGCTTTTAAACAAACAAACAAACAAAAAGTTTTATTCTAGCTTCATGCATTTCTTTTAAAAAAAGTAGCATTTTGAACAATGAGCTGAGATAATTTTTATTAAAGACTACAACATGCATAACTAATGCTTTTATCACTTGTTTCTGCTCATTTTTTGCATGTGTTTTGATCAAGCGGCAACCTCCCCGTCTCTCTCTTGAAACCAACACGGAAGTGAATTAAACGTCAATTCATCGACTGGCCGCTTGAGGCTGGCAGCAAAAGTGAGTCAAATCTGCATCTCCCCCATGTTAAAATGCACAACTTTACAGCAGAAAAAAACATGTTTACAGCCTGGAGCAAAAAGTGGCTTTGGTCTATACAGCTAATTTTGCCCTTCATGACAACTGTGAGGAGGGTGAATTTTTTTATAACTCATCCGTTTAAATTATATTAAGCCTTAAATTTCTGCATAATTAAGGGTGTCCACTTTTGAGTGACAGGTGGATTCCCGCTGCTGTGGTCATTAGTCATCATTAGCCGTTTGTCTGTTGTCTGTTAGCCGTCACGTTACCTCAGCTCATTGTCTGACTGTAAAAATAAATAAATCGGGAGTGACGCGCTATCAAGATGGCGACAGTCGGCCACGGCCACTTTAGGCTTCAAAAACGGTCTTCAGAAACCTACGGGTGACGTCACGGACACTACGTCCATATTTTTTTACAGTCTATGGTTTTGATCCGGAGCTTCTCTACTCTTTCAGAAGATGTGCAATAGCGCCCCCTACCATATAACAGGGAAAACACAGAAAGCTGGAAAATTCCATCAATGGCATGGAAAGAGTTAAATATCTAATAACTGAAAATGAAATCCACCTATCAGTCTTTACTACTCTTTACTACTAGCAAAGCAATTCCACGTTTTGCAGGGAAATATCCAAAGTAAAACTTGTGCACAGATGATAAAGACTTGAAAACTATCTGAATGAAAAAGTATCGATGTAAAACGAAAAGGACCATCGTGAGTCTCTGACTGAGCTGCATTCATCAGCTTTCAGATATCACCCAAATATCTGCCACCTCTTCAAGTGTGTCCCTGTGGAGGAAGGACAAGCTGTCCCTCACTGAAGCTCTTTCTGCAGATCTGATCAGCAGGAACATACGGACCCGGCTGAGCTCGCAGCGACGACACAACAATGATCCATTCATCCGCCGCTGAAAGAGCTTTTCTCCCGCAGGGCTCTTTTATTTCACCATTCCTCACATCTAACGGGATGCACAAGATTTGACAACTGCTGCTCGCTCACAAGAGGAGAAAAACACTCAATCTTGTGATCGGTGATGCAAGAAATGAGGAAACTACTGAAACAAGCCTGACATTGCAACAATGTCATAATACATTAGAATACATATAAACTAACTCGATTTTCAGAAGAACTGGAAGTTTGGCCATGATGTCCTATGATGTTCTGAGTGGTTGTTAGCCTGTTGCTACGTAGTTGCTAGGAGGTTATGGACAGTTGCTTAAGTGTTCAGAGCAGTTGTTAATCAGCTACGTGGTTTCTAGGATGTTGTTTTGATGCCGAGTGTTGCTATGCAGTTGATAAAGTGTTCTAGGGGGTTGCTAAGGTGTTGTTATGTGGTTGCTGAGGTGTTCTGAATAGTTGTTAGACTGTTGCTATGTGGTTGCTAGGATGTTGTTTGGATGCCAGGTGTCGCTTTGCAGTTGATGAAGTGTTCTAGGGGTTGCTAAGGTGTTGCTATGTGGTAGCTGAGGTGTTCTGAATGATTGTTAGTCTGAAGCTGTGTGGTTTCTAGGATGTTGTTTGGATGCCTGGTGTGACTATGCTGTGGATAAAGTGTCCTAGGGGGTTGCTAAGGTGTTGCTATGCATGTTGCTGAGGTGTTCAGAATGGTTGTTAGAACAAGCAACTAAATTGCAACAGACTAACAACCATTTCAATTACCTCAGCAACACGCATTGCAACAACTGGCAACTACTCATAACACTCAAGCAACTACATAGCAACAGACTAGCCAGGTGTTGCTATGCAGTTGCAAAAGTGTACTGGGTGGTTGCTAAGGTGTTGCTATGCAGCTGCTAAGGTGTTCAGAATTGTTGTTAGTCTGTTGCAATGTGGTTGCTAGATAACCAGGGTGTTGCTATGTGACTGCTAATGCAATCTGAGTGGTGAATATTGAAATACAGTTGCTAAATGGTTCTTAGCCAGCTTGCTATGAGGTTGCCAAGGTCTTCTGAATAGTTGCAAAAATGTTGATATGTGGCTGCTATGGTGTTCTGAATGACTATTAGCTATGTTAATGAGGTTGCTAAGATGTTCTGAGTGGTTGCTAAGGTGTTGCTATGCGGCTGCTAAGGTGTTTGGAATGGTTGCTAGTCTGTTGCTGTGTGGTTGCTATGTGTTCTGAGTAGTTGCTAGGGCATGTGGGTGGTTGCAAGGATGTTAAAATGCAGCTGGCAAGGTGTTCTGAATGGTTGTTACCCATTCAGGTTGCTAAGATGTTCTGAGGGGTTGCTAAGGTGTTGCTACATAGCTGCTGAGGTTTACGGAATGGTTGTTAGTCTGTTTCTATGAGTTTGCTATGTGTTCTGAGTGGTTGCTAGGGCATGTGTGTTGTTGCAAGAATGTTGAAATGCAATTGACAAGGTGTTCTGAATGGTTGTTTCCCAGGCAGGTTGCTAAGATATTATGTGTGGTTGCTAAGGGGTTGCTATGCAGCTGTTGAAGTGCTTGGAATTGTTGTTAGTCTATTGCTATATTGTTGCTAGGAAATTATGTTGTATATATTAGTCTGTGTGGAATCACCAAGAAAATGCACATGAAACTGTTTATCCAGACATTCATATTAGTGTACATGACTGAGCAAATGACCAGACAAACACTAGGCTATTAGGCCTACTGAAATCCAACATAAACATCTGAGCTCTACTCTACGTCAGCGAAGAAAATTATACCGGTCAATATTTCCCCCACTTTGACTGAGTGAACTGAGGTAAATGAGGCTGAATAATGGAGCATGAACATTTCAAACTATAAGAGAGAAAGTCTAATGACACAAAACACCTGTGATAAAGCCAAATTCACAACTCGCAGAAGGACGAAAATATAAAGATATACTTTCTCAACTCGAGCACAATTAGTCTACTATTAATCCAACTGTGAAACACAGTTTTGGTTCCAGGATAACGAGGAATCCCCTAATACGATCTGACAAACCCGTCACAGTCTGTCACAGTGTGTATATGGATGAGCGGTGTGTGATTCGATTTTAAGCCCAGCCGTTATTAAAAGCCACGGTCAGGTCATTAAAATGCAGCTCACGTCACCGAGTCTCTGAGGTTATGTTAATCATGTCGGGTACTAATGAAAACTAATGAAAAACACTGCAAGTCACGCTCTCAACTAAAGTGGAGATAGTGGATTAGACACGCGAAAGCCCCATGGGAAATACCACATTATGGTCTCAACATTATCAAATAAGGAAGGAGGAACCATCGACGCAGCGAATCAGAGACGGCAAAATATGTCTTTCAATGGCATTTCTAGTCTCGTTTCAGTTAAACTGATAGTTGGAAGATTCTGTCATCGTTTATGTCGTTCAAAACTCTATGAATTTAAGAAGATACAAATATATTTTGACTGTAAATGGGGTCCAAAAATGTTGATATCATCACTGCTTTTTAATGATTAAATATTACCTTTAATGTGGGTAAAAGCCAAAATAAACTTAAACTGAAAGAACAAATCATATTTCCTTGCATTATCGTCTAAGTATCGATTTATACCATTTTTGGTTTTGTTGTTTGTTAATAACGTAAGCATATAGTGTATTACTTTTAGCCATTCAGCAACTTTCTGGTTTTAGATTCTGGTCAGATTGTTGTCAACTTTTTACATTAATTTACACCAAGACAGCAACAACACACACGTTGTGTATAGAATTGAACCTAGAAAGGAAGAATAAGGCCCAGTTTCATTATTGTCAACTAAAACTATAAAAAAAAAAAAAAAAATTGGGGGGATTAAAATAAAGCTGATTTTAAAATATATAAATATTATGTATATTATACAATAATATTATATAGATATAATATGATATAAATATATAAAAAATAAATGGAAAACCTCAATTTAAAAAAAATGTAAAATAGAAATATAAATGTTTTCATGGCATAAATTGAAGTAAAATTATTAAATGAATTATTATTAATTTTAGTATTGTACAAAAATTATTCAAATTAAAATAAGTTAAACGAATAATATAAATGACTAAATGCACACAATAAAATGACTAAAACGTGAACTAAATATAAAAAGAAAACAACTGCACTGGAAATATCAGATCTTCCATTATGCAAACACGTTCTACATTCATTCCACAGTAATAATTGTTCATATTTCACGCAGCTGCAGGGACACATCTGTTCTCGTGGCCTGATCTTCGGGGTGAGTTGCAGGACATGACCGACCCAAGGAAGGTTTTAGAGTGCATTTCAAAACCAGCATGAAGGTTTAATGAGAAGAAACCAATCAAAGGTCAGTTTTAGTATGTTGATGATGTTTGTGATATACTTACAACTGCAAATCAAGACCATAAATCAGCCTTTCTGGTCCAGCACATTCCCTTCAGAGAAATGTTGAGAAATGTTGAGAAATGTGACCTCTGCTAACAGCAAAGACCGACACAGGGATTAGGTTAAACTTCTTAACCTACAGCTCCACAAATCCAGTTACTATCCCAACCATTTCTGATGGGAAAACTCCAAGGAACTTGGGCTCATTATAAAATATCCAAGCGCATATGAGACAGTAAATTGGGTGTAAAACTCGACTGACAGCCTGCAAAACCATGTTAGTGCATCTGTGTGGAGCCTGACATTAGATCTGGAGCTGGAAAAGAGGAATTCAACAGCAGATTCCAAGAGTAATTGGATATTCAACAGCAGACGGCATCTGAGGAAAAGGAAATTAAAGCTCATTTTATGGTCATATATCTCACTGACTGATCTTCAATAAATTCAGAGGAGATATTACAATCATAATTCAACCCCCTAATCACTGGGCAAATATGCACCATGAGGGATTTTTTTTTTTTTTTTTTTTGCATTATTACATTTTTCCCCTCAAATTGTCATTGATATAATCTCACATAAACACCTGCACGCTTTCGTTTCCTGAAAATCTCATTACATTTTTTTTTTTTTTTTTTTTTTGTGTGTTAAAAACAAGTTGCTATCTAATAAAGGTTTGCAAGCTGTTCTCCAGCTCCAATGTTCTGCAATGATAAATATCAATAAAATATTAACTATAGGCTTAATTTTCTTTATGCAAAATGTTTTTTATTATTATTTCTATTTTTCAAACTAGTGATATGTGCTCTCACTACTATATTTACAGATGTATTTATTTATGTATTAAAGAAGCCTCTCTGTATAGGATTAACACTACACAATGCAGAAAACAAAGATTTTTAATGAAATAAATTCTTAAAAGAGTGATTTTACACACAAACCAACATGGTGAAAGGAAGCTATCAAAAAATAGCTCACTATAGAAGCCTGACATGAGCTTTAAATGATCTAGTTTCACCGGCTCTTGACATAAAAATGTAAACAGACATGCACATTAAAAAAAACCATGTTCACATGCAATGCATTTAAATAACATTGCATGTTGAAGGCTTACATAATATAATTGGCGTATGATGCATGTAAATATGCTCAAATGTGAAATAGTCTTTTTTTTTTTTTTTAGATTTGATCAGATATTCCGAGAAAGTGTTTAATCTGGTGACATGCCATGATCTCGCGTCACCTGACGTAGTCCAGGTCATTACACCGCTAAACACAGCAGATTAGGGCTAACCACAACAGGTCCTTCTAGCTCCTCAATCCCTGTTCAGAAATCAAACAGAGGCGCTTACACACGCTTGTGTTCGACACACAACTTAATCTGCTTAGCCGAGGGCGTATGTCACTAGAGTGTGTGTGTCACACGACGACACTGCTGAAACACACATCTCTGCTAGCAGCGCCTTCTTCAATCTAATACAGTTTCCTTTTGAAATCAGGAATATAATACATGACTGGAGCAATCTGAATAACACTAAGTGTGGTAAATGCACGGCATTGTGCTGAATAATTGCCATATTCAATGATATTTATAAAGTAGCATGTCCAAAACAGAATATATATACATTTTATTTGTACATATTTAAAACAAAGTTGTGTGTGTTATATGTATTTATAGAATCTATTTACTTGCCTATTTTTATGCACAAATAAAATAAATATTTTTTACAAAAAGTTCACATTTCTAATTAAAATTTTATTACATTTTAATATATACAATTAAAATAAACTTAAATATTAATTATATCATTTATAAATTATATGTATTATATGTAATTATATGTAATATAAAATATATGTATTTATAGAATATATTTATCTATATAATTAGTTTTTGCACACTAAATAAATTTCTATTAATTAATTAATTTCTATTTTATAAATATTTATTACATTTTTAATATATACAATTAAAATAATAATAATTATTATACCATTTATGAATTACACAATAAAAAAAATTCATATTGCATTTGGTTAATTTTCATTAAATTAATTTTATGTCTATGTTTCTAATATATCTGCTAATATTTCTTTAAAGTGTAACTTTGTCGATTTTCAACCTGCTTTGTATTATTACAATGTTGGTAGTATATATATATATATAAACAATGTTTACTCATTCTCCATGTTACCTGGACAGAAATTCAAGTCAACGCTATTATGACTAAAAGTTTGCTAAGAAGTATTTCCAACTAAAGCAAGGCGGTTGGTGAGTTTATCCCTAGCAGACTGGTGGGAGTGGCCTTGGACGGCAACATGCCCAGTGCATTGTGGGTGTTGTAGTTTTCATACCTATTCAGCAAACAGGAAGAAAACAGACTTTTTGTTTTCTCTTGTCAGGTACCACCAATTTCATTTTTCCCCCCCCGCCTATCTACTGTATAGGCAGCCATGTTTTATTGAAAGTACCCCTTTAACTTCATTTACTGACCCATATGCACAATTCATCTATCATTTTTGCTAACGAGGTCAATAAGACAGTGTTTACACAGTAAAAGCAGGGTAAACAGAGCAGAACAGTGATCCTTTAATCAGTCAGGAAGACTCTGAAGGCTGTGTGTGGGTCTATGAGCTCAGCACTCGATAAATACAGCTCTCCACTGACAAAACACAGCTAAAGTTTGACTGGTGTCTGCTGAAAGACCAGGAAAACATCACTAAATCATGTGATCACTAAAAATGTCCTATGAAACCAGGAATGGAAAGATACAGGACAGCAGACGTTCACTTTGTGTTGGTCATGTGGTTCGTCCTGCTCTGAATCTGTGCCAAACTACACGGAAGAAACACGGCTCATTTCCCAATCTGGCCTTGATATTCATGTATATCACAGTGAATCTGGGTTGAAATACTTGGGTAAGACAAAAGCAGACTTTCAGAAAACTCGAATTAGGAACAATGACAGAGGATCAAACAGAAAAAGGAACTGTAAGTTGGTGTTAAATGTGGCAGAAACAGAAGCTTGTCAGATTCATGAGGAACTCCAGCTCCTGAAGAACAGATATGATATCAGCAGCTTCATGTTGTTTGAGTAGGAAACTGCTGATATCATATCTGGCCTTCAGGCAATACTTTACTCAAACAACAGCAGGAAATACACTTTAGACAAAGACGAGCAGATCAGAGCCAAACGCCAGCATATATATATATATATTAAAGACTCATGAATCAAATCAACCAACTCTGAAATTAATCACAATATAAACTATACACATTTTCAACTTTGATTTGAACCAAAGGGGGGGTGGGGGTACAAGACTGTTTAGTTAACGTATTTTAATGGACAACTCATCCCACAATGCATTACAAATGTCTATATTAAACACAAGCGAATGGACTCTAATCAGAAACGATGATAGTGCTGATAAGTATAAAAACCGGCAAAATAATATATATATTACTATGTAGTATTTACATACTATTATAGGTTTATAGCTTTTATTTATATAGCTTATATTTATAGCTTTTATATTTTTAGTAGTTTTCATTTTAATTGTAAGTTTATAATTATGTGTAATTTTGGCATGTGCTTTTGTCAAAAATATATGTATAAAAAAAATCCAAATAGTTTCAATTTATTTTTATTTCAGTTTTAGTTTTATTTCAGGTAGTAATTTAGATAGTACTTTTTATCTAATATTTATATTTTATTTAAGCTTATTTAAGCTTCAGCCATTTCATATTAATTAACAAAAGGTTTTTTTTTTTAATACTTTGTTTTAACTTTTAGTTGATTAAATCCCTATTAGAAATGAATGGGAATAAAACTTCCAGAAGCAATGCCACTGAAAAAGTTGCACTCTATTAAGTGTTATAGAAACACACACACACACTCACACACACAAGCAGCTTTTGATAAAGGCTAGCTTTCACTTAGACTCGACGTGAATTTCGGCCTTGTTAAGAAAGGCGCAGGGGAGTCTCTTGCATAAGGAATGAAGTGGGGTTCACATGCCAGCCGAGCCGAGAGATCTGTTAAGTGTCCGTGTGAAGGGTCTGTTGTCCATTACCAGGACAAGCACTTCCCAAGCTAAACATGGGAGCGTGAAAGCCGAGCTGAGAGCTGCACAAACGCCCCATTCACAAACAAGAGGATCTGGTGGCCAAACGTCTCACACACCTCAGTGTGAACTCGCACGGGACCCAGAACGCCTCTATTGTTATTCTAGACGATCCATGAATTATTAAAGCTAAATATTGAAAGTATTGAAGGAAAACATAAAACATTAATGTGGATATGCCTAAGCTAGGGCGAATGAATTGCATACTACTATTATTATTTTTGCAGCATGCATGCTGTGCATAGTATGGGAATTTTCAGTATGCATCAGCCAATCAGAATGGACGACTGCTGTGATGCTTCATGCACACTGTATACTGACTTCTATTTTAAGTACTATGTTAATTAGTATGCATTGTGCAATGATGAACATTCAATCTGTATACTATTGTTGTCAAATGACCTGTAGAGTACAAATGTTCAGCTTTTATAATGAGATGCTAAAATGTGCAATTATCACTTCTGCTTCATTAGTCACACAGGAAATGGAAGGTCAAGCTGAGTGCATTGCATTATGGGACACAGTATTCCATCTGGAGATTTCATGCATGCAGAAATGTGCATACGGCACACATTATTCTGAGCATATGCAACCAAATAATGAAATGCACTCAACTTGAACTCAATCTATTATGATGAATGAATCGGAAATATCAGTCACAATTTGATCAGAATTTTTACATGAATATCTAAATTATAGGATAATGGACAGCACTTGCTGCATGAATACAAAATGCACATCTTTTATTTTTAGATATACTGCATATGGTTTAAAATTATATTCTTTATAAAATAGTACAGTGCTGCATACAGTATATACTGAGCAATATGCAGTATAACAACTATATGCATTTACGGTATATGAGTGATTCTGATGAAATCTTGGTTTCAAAGATTTCAAACGTACATTTTTTTAAAAGGTTTGCATCAATAAACGTTATTTATAGGCATTAAGAGCAAGGTCTGAAGTGTTTGTGAGCATTCATTTTAAAAGTTTTACTGACAATTTAACGTATTTTCCAAAACAAGCCCTTAAATATCATTACCGCAACAGTCTGAAAAAGTCAATTCCAGAAAGCTAATACATTTAAAAAAAAATAATAAACAGTCATGCACAGTTACTTGAAATTCTGAGATATTATCTATTTTTAAATTGACATTTTATTTTATTTGGACTGATTTCTCTCATTACCGCAACACCTTCCACAATTCACAATCTAATATTTTTTATTAAAAATGATGTGGCAAACCTGAAAGAGCATAATTTATAGATTCTGCTCATGCAATTAAAAGCAAATACATTTAATTTATTAAATAAACATTAAATAAACACCAGTTGCAGTAATGATACATAGGTTACGTAAATGAGGTTGATGATTTCGGTAATGATAAACGGTATACCAAGAATGAGAATATAAAAATTGAATGTTGAAAATAATTCTGTCTGACCCAGTCTGACCCATTTTTAAAGCAGAAAGAAAATAGCAGTATTACATAATATAAATTACTGATTGTATGAAGCCAGTGAAGAATCTCACTTGGCGTCTCGCTCCAGCCGTCCTGCCAAATCCTTTGCATTTTTTCTCAATGAATGTCCCAGAGATGGAAGCTTGTGTTTGGGTGAAGGGAACGGGTCTTCCGCTCCCCTACATGGACACACATCAGGCCCTGAACTGAGAGATGCTGACATATCTAGCTTTATATATATATAAAATGCAAATGTAAACAGGTTAAGCTAATAATCCTACTGAGGAACAGACAGCTAGATGGTCGGTAGTATCATGACAGAGATGATCATGGCAGAAACTCCAGTGGATGAAATGTCCTCTATTCCAGATTCATCATTGACCTCAGATGGATATTCATAATTCATGGAGGTTCAGGGATCTGGAGGAGGTTAATATAGTGTAATATACCACACTATTGGTTTCCCTCCATCATAAATCAGTTGCGTCTCAGAGCGTCAGACGAAACATGTTCTCTTGCGTTCGGATGCTGGTGTTTGGGAACACAATCGTGTGGGACGCTTCTGGAGGGAATTAAACCAAATCATTCTGATGGCAGAGTTTGACTCCGGTGTTTCAGAACCACCAAACCAACATTTGAGATGCTGTGATGAGATTGGTCCGCTGGTTAGTCCAGTTATCCAATCACAGCCTCTGCTGAGGTAAAGTCACGTGAGTTTCATGTTGCGCGTCGAGGGATTTATTCAGCAAATGTGTTTTCATCATGTAAAAAAGATGTATCCGCCCTAATTGAGTGCAGAAGTTTGTATGCACATTTTATTTTTGGGGAATTTATTTGCATTTTGGTGTTTCCATCCAGCGTTTTTTTCTTCTTCATGCAATATCCCAAAATGCACATAAAAATAGGTTGATGGAACGAGCTATTTTTTTATCAATTAAACTATTGAGAGTTATAAATTAAGAGCTAATTTATACCTAAAAGAGATTTTGTTCAGTGTTGTTCACCGAAAAATAACTTCTCATAAATAAAATAAGTTTTTCATTGAATACTAAACGGCATTAAATCGAATAATATATGTATTATCATTTAATTTATATGTGCATACAATATACATAAATATGTATTTTTAAAAAACTATTTATGCATATTATGATAATTATAAAATGTTAATAAATATTACAAAATATTAGCATAAAACAATAAAACCACAAACAATTACTAACATATTAAAATAACAATAAATTAGTAAGAGAAAACAGTGGCTGATTCATTACAGTTAGCAAAGCTTGATTGCTTGTCAGTATAAGTGTTGAAGAGTGCGGTACACCAGAACACTGCTGTACACCAGCTTTACGACATCTCTCGCCGTCTGACATATGGCGATGGCTTTTATGGCTCATTAGCGTACCTGATTTCAAAGCCACGAACAGCTCCACCTGAGAGAACGAGAGCCCTCCGGGACACAGCGCTCACTAAAACCACCCAGACACCGTCTCCCAGACATGTGCCCTACACGTGAATATTAATAACCCTCCCTGCTGGGCCATACGCACAGGTAGTCGAGCACACCGCATAAATCTGAGCTTCCTCCAATAATAACTCGCTCAGAGGACAGGAAAAATCTCTTCAGTTTCCATAGGAACTGTGTGTGTGCAGATGGTGAGCAGAGCTGAACCACTGCACTGATACAGTGAGACTCGCAAAACCTTTTGCTTTAATAGCATGAAATTAATATGCAACATGTTTTTGTCAGTTCATTCATGAAACGATTACTTTCTCAATGCATGTTCCCATCCAAAAAAAAAGGTTTGTATGATCTTCCGTCACAATACGGAAGTTATTTATAATATATTATATTGATATATTATTTTAATAAGAAAATATTTTACAATATACATATATTATATATACATATACAAATTGTAGTCCGCCTCGACCCAGATTCCACTCGAAAATATATTTTAGAATGAGCTCATCCCCAAAATGGCTTAATTATCATAGAGATGAAAGAAAGTCAAGTTATATTGTTTCTTCACCATTTGGGTTGATCACATCCTGAACAAATGGTCAATTGTAGAATGGGACTGGGTGTGGGACACAGAGAACCTTCTCAGACAATGGGGTGTCACAACTTCATTAACATACAGACCACAGCTGTTGCAACAAGAGCAACTTCATTTACATTAAGAGTGGTAAACTAACAGGATAAAAGGTTTAAGATTTGGATGTTCAGGGTTCATTCTGACGCCGGTGAACACAAGGGGCTTTGTGTACCTTGCCACTGCTATGCTGTAATAAACTTCATTTTTGAGATCTTCGACGTCCACATAATTTTTTCTTACAAAGGTGATAGGTCCCACAACCACCAAGAACGCCAAGTCTGCCATACTTACATTTATGCATTTGGCAGACGCTTTTATCCAAAGTGACTTACATTGCATTTCAAGGTACACATTTACATTCTTATCAGTTCTTGCTTTCCCTGGGAATCAAACCCATGACCTTGGCATTGCAAGCGCCAACGCTCTACTGTTTGAGCTACAGGAATACTTAGCGAGAAGTGCCTTTGTTGGCTCGGCCGACTGACTGGATATCCACGACTGCGCTACAAAGATATCTGCAAGAAAGACATGAAGCTGTCTGACGTCAACGTTGGCACGTGGGACAGCCGGGCAGGAGACCGCTCCGCCTGGCAGCTTGTTGTCAGACAGGGCGTACAGAAAGAGTCATTGCCATTCTAGAGTCGGGCTCTACAGCCACTCGCAAAGGTGCAGATAGAAAATCACAAAAAAAATAAAAAAATAAATGATATATATATATATATATATATATATATATATATATATATATATATATATATATAAATAATAATAAATAAATTAATAAATAAATAAATAAATAAATAAATAAATAAATAAATAAATATCGCTTGAGAGTGTTTTGGCAGCGTTGTGTTTTTTTCAGTTGAGACACTTTGCTCGTTATGATACGTAATATCCGCGAAAGTGTTACTAGTATCTCATTTCACACATATTTTGTTTTAGTGTTGATACTATATTAAAATGCCGATACAATGTAACGTATTTTCTCTGGCTCTTGTTTTAAATGATTTTGTTCCGTTATTATGCTTGTCGTCGTCATCTGTTGACATTGTACAATTAGAATGTGGCGGTTGCGGTTGGTCGGTGTGGTATTAGTCCCGCCCCTCCTCCACAGTGATTGGACGGTTGGGTAAAAAGTGACAGTGATGAGCGCTGCGTTTTACCCAAAGTTGAACACTCTTCAACTCTCAGCGACCTGTAAAAAACAGCGAACGCTCAGCGCCTCGTTACGCTCATGGCGTTTTAAAAACGCGCCGCTCCCATTGAAAACAATTGAAAAAACACGCCAGCCGTGTGAAAAAATGCTTTGGTGGACACACGGCCTTAGGTCTTTTCAACCACCTTGATTCACATTTCACTGAAGGCCTGTGTGATTATGGATGTTTATGTGTCTCTTGTGACTCCTCATAACACACTGCCGGTGGAGTTTTACAGTCACTCGGTGTCCGTACACCATCTTTACAGACTCACAGGAATGAGCTGCAGTGAATCTACCGCTGCATGTACAACACACAAATCCTCTACATAAACATTTTAACTCAATGAAGTGTGACTACAGCACACGGCAAAAAAAAAAAGAGAGCATGTGGTTCATTTTAGGAACACAATGCCAGAAGCCTGAAGATATAAAAACATATCACATATTAAAGAGAACTGCTCTGGCAGAAGCATATGCAAAAATAAATCCAGGAAATCGGATACTCGGTTTCAAAATGAGGCATTTAAAAGTTCATTAAAAGTACAAATACTTTGGGAAAACAGAAGTTTTGTGGCATTTTGAGCTCATCTAAAAGCGATCATACTACTAAAAGATGCAGATGTACACGAAGAACAGTAATATGTTTCAACAAAGAAAAAAAAAAAAAAATTTCAATAGGCAGCTACCATGTGTTTCATTAAAACGATACGTGTATCCGAAAGCTTCAGCTCTCTTTTCTAAGAGGAAAGAATGACAAAGACATGAAGTCAAAGCAGCACTCGAACACATTCATGCATACTAATGATGCCGATAACACAAATCCAGCAGGGAAGCAATTTCCTGCTCACAAATAAGAGCAGTAAACATGACTTCAGCGAGGGACTGAAAGAGCCAGTGTATTCAGAGGCATGAGATGACCAGCCCTGACCAGTTAAAGACACGTTTCATTGGGTGGGAACACATTTTTGTGGCCAGAAATTTTCCTTGAGGTCACATTTTCCAAAATGAAATAACATGAACTTCCTCTCCTATATGAAGGACACTTCCAGGCCTACATCCAGAGAAATTGGATTATCCCACAGACTTACATTGAAGGATGGACTCGAGCTATATATAGAGACCAGGGGCTGGAAACATTATTCACCGATTATGCTTTCACATGTTCATCTTTCTTTAGTGTGTTAATGTTGCTGAAAAAGTCCCTCAGTGTCAGTGTTTCTGAACCCCCTGAAACGCCTCCATTGTAGTCTTGAGTTTTATCCGGGAACGAACATGTCACAATATTCCTCATTTAAATATGCAGAATAAAGGGGCGGGGCCTGGTCGAGTTAGTTAGTAGTGTGTTAAACTGGTGGTTATGGTAAGGGGCGGGACATTTCCCAAACACACTCGAAGCACTTGACCAATCACAACACACTGATCCAGCCGACCAATCAGAGCACAGTGTGCTTTTCAGAAGGAGGAGCTTAATAGAGACAGGAAGTAAACAGAGCGTTACTGACAGACTGGGAAGAGAGGAGCTGCAACAATGGAGAATAAGGGGGAAATAATCAAGCGTGAAAACCTGTTCTAGTAGAAGCTAAAAACAAATCAAGACTGAAAAAGGGAAAAAACTCTTTCTTAAGATGATTTTCATGAATCCAACTCCAGAAACCTCCTATCAAAGCACATGTTCAGAAATAAAGGGGTTCAGGAGCTGGGCCGGTCTGGTAGCAGTGTTTAATAGGTCGGTTGATGTTTCCTGTGGCGTTAAATCAAAGATGAAAGGAGTGTAGAGGAGTGTGAGCGAGTGCCAGCCGCTGCGGTCAGTGTGTGATGATCACTGCAGGAAAACACCAATTACCAGCATATACAGTTCAACAGCATGATGTCAGAATCACCACAGGCCCACAAACACTGCTGTTTACAATACAAGAACCAAACATTCAGGACACATGAGATGAGAGCTAATGTTATGTATAAACAAAAAGAAATTGTTAATAAAGTCCACATAAACACTGACTTCAAATCCCAGCATTGTTCTACTCTAAACCTGATGTTTTGCACACATGATCATTTGCTTCTGCCAATATGCATTCAAATAAAAATAATTATGCTTACTATACGTATTAATCTATAAAATTCAGCATGCTAATAATTCCTTGATGATTTACTAAGGTAACCATAATCCAAAATATTATAGTTCATGCTGAAAGAACATCTTAAACCAGCCTAAACTGGTTTAGGAGATTATAGATGGGTGATAATGAAGTTGGATGGATGGATGGATGGATGGATGGATGGATGGATGGATGGATGGATGGATGGATGGATGGATGGATGGATGGATGGATGGATGGATGGATGGATGGATGGATGGATGGATGGATGGATGGATGGATGGATGGATGGATGGATGGATGGATGGATGGATGGATGGATGGATGTTTACTATTTAAATATGACGATGGATGGATGGATGGATGGATGGATGGATACAGTAAGTATGCAAATAAAGTTGTAAAACTTTATAAACAGAGCTGTGTGATAATATAGTTTACATTGTGCAACGATATAAACAATAAATCAGTTGTGATTTAAAAGAAAGTTAACAGTTTTTATTCTAGTAGCAAGCAACCTGCGTCATCTGAAAAGCATCATCTTTGCGTAAAAACATCAGATAAGTATTTGTTATGCAAATGCATGAATATTCTATGCAATTACACAGTTTTTTCATTGGAATTTGCAGAAGTGTAAAGTCCAGGGTTGGGTTGCACCAGCCGTTGGCAAGTTCTTGGAACGTTAAGTCCACACTGGCTTAGTAACTACTAGCTAGTTTGGAACCAACTCTGTACTTTATTCCGTTGCACCATTTGTTCGTAAGGCAGAACGTAGCTAGGAGGTCGTAAGCATGGTTGTAAGCTCTCCGTAAAGTCATGCATAGTCACATAATATGACGTTTAGTCTCGATGATCCAATAGCAGCCTTAAATACGTGAGCAGAAGTTGTGTTGAAATGCCGTGAATTTCAGTTTATCCTTCATTCTTTTGCCTCATGTTACTAAACGGTAAAAATAAGTTTCCATTAAATACGATACTTGATCATGAATAGCTTAAGTGTTTTTATATGCAAATAACATTCAGAAACTGTATTTATAAGGATCAATAAATAAATACTGATACAAAAAAACATAAGAAATTACGTTTATTGATTATGACTGATATTTGACATGCACAACATGGGCCGATGCACACGGCGGCGCGCTGTTTAGGATGGGTTCGTGTTAAAGATAGCCACTAACAAGGTAATCTTTTCACATAAGGTTCTCTCTTAAAATGTAAGCGAGTGTAAATGTCAGCGTTATCATATATGTCTAAAGAATTGAAGTCTGTCAGGTAAAAGAAGAGCTTCTTGATGCAGTTCAATCTGTCTGATATTTTATTTCAACCGTTACTCCTGATCGGAGGCAGCCGTAAATATTTTGTTTATACGTAGAGTTACGCTTCAACTAAGTTTAATGGTGTAACCAGAGAATGTCTTATAAGGGGAGAACTTCCACTCTCAGTAAACTTCCGGCTTCTGAACTGGTTGCAGTTCCACTCTGGCTCCATATGGGGGCGCTCACAGGACGAGTGCAGAATGAATGGAGGTCTATGGCGCTATACCCCTCAAAATTCACTTTTCTCAGGATATAATTTTTTGTCTAATAATTTGAATGTTGTATTCGAAAGGAGATACAAAGAAATTACACATTGCTGGGTGTTAGATTTGTTAAAGTCACTTATTTGCTTTAAAAAGTCTTTTAAAATGTCAATGACGTCATCGTACGACCAGAGATACTGCTTTACGGCAATCCTTCAGTCACTTTGGTGCTTTCAGCTCTGCACTTTCTTTTCTCTCGAGGCATCGACAACACAGCTGACACAGGTAAACACACGTGCTAGAAGAGTTTTTGTTTTGTTGTTTTAAAAGACCATCAAGCGGTATCTCTGGTCGTAATCAGTCCTTCACTGACCAATCAGCGTTCATTAGCAGAATGCTAGCGTGTTATGGGCAACAACAACTCAACCTGTGAGAAATAAAAAGGACATAAGCACTCGTTCATTCAACTTTCGACCTATAACCCATGTTGAACTTGCAAAACCTACAATCAAATCTGAGATTTCTCAACGGCGATCGGGTGAAAGAGACAAATTTAGCCGTCTAGCTCCATAGACTCCCATTCATTTTGCACTCATGGGCGATCGCCCCCAGTGGAACTCTGGTGGAACTACAACCAGAATTCGGTACAATAGGACTTAATAGGGAGTGGGCAGGCTCTCCCGTAGACGGGCTCTGGTGTAACGCAAAAATATGTAGAAGTGCGTAAGTCGTAACTTAGTGTCCATGTACGTCAAAACTAGCCTAAGTTGTAACTTACGCTAGTAACTTACGCTACGCCTGGGGCAACTGGTCCCAGGTTCAGAAAGTAAAAGTCCTCCTCAGTATTTTGTTCCAATCACCTGGATTTGCTAATAAGCACAGTGTTTCAGCCAGGAGACAATTATAACTAATTAGTGAAATCAGATGGCTGAGTTCATGTGTGGAATAAACATATGGCGGGACTTTACACCTCTGGAAATTTGTCAAAACACAATTGCTAACACAACACAAGTGCTTTGCATTCTCAGTATCGCTTTAAGCTTTAAATTGGTTGTTGACGTTTATAACTAGCTAACTGAACAAAACACACCAAATCCACTGTGCAATTCAAAACACTGAAACAATCCCGACCCTTCATGAGGTTTACATGTAATCATAAAAACATGAGCGGGATTTAAGCACATTCCATCCAGTGTCAACACTGGGCCTTTCCGCCATGATCCCGTTAGCTGGAATACTGGCGGATTGGAGGGGCAGGAAGCAGACGGGATTGTGGGATTGTTGAGAGGATTATCCCGTGGCGGCTGAGGCCTCGGGCTTCCCTTCTCTTCCAGAGATGATTAGTGCATTCATGAGACCGCGCTGCTGCATTATTCATCAAAGATTCACCCCAAAACAAGCTTTTCCATCATTAGCCACATGCATTATGCTAGCTTTAGCGTAATGAGGTAGCAGGGTTTGGCATTGCTAAGCTTTCGTCAGTGGGATATTACAGTTAAGCTGGGAATGTGTGCTATAATAATAGCGGTACCTGGCTATTACAATGATCCATGAGCGGCAAAAACTACTTCAACAAAAACATTTCATATTTTCATATAACTAACAGATGTGGCCTGGCGGTTAAAGCATACGCACCACCATTCATTACTCGTTAATCCTCTAGATAAAAGATTAGCATAATACTTTTTTCACAATACTATTTTCAGTATTATATGCACAATATGAACAATACTACAAAAACAATACTACATTTGCCAAAATTTCACACAATGTAACTCACTAAATCATGCATTTCCAATGAGACAAAAGAGCCAGAAGTAATATCAACTTCTTGACTCAAATATTTGACCTATATTTACACTATACAGTAGTGTTCACATCCAAAATTAGGCAAGTGCTCGATCAAAAAAGTCAATATTTGACCCTACAGAAAGAGGGAAAAAATGGATTTAAAAATAAATTTAAAGTAGATAACTGGATGCCTTTTGCTAAATCAAAAATACATATGACGTAATGAGATAATGTGATATTTAAAGCATTACCATTGCATAATATCACATACTATCTTTACAATAAAGTGTGCAGAATGTAGTGCACTACACAGGGCCCAACAAATGTATGCGCAAATCATTTAAAAAAGCAAATTGTTGCATTCATTTGTAAAGCTATTCTTTATGAAAATTGTAGTAAAAAAATAAATAAATAAATTCAGCAACACTTTGCAATAATGTTCAATTAGTTCATGCTTTGGGTATCAAGAATCAACAATGAACAGCATTTATTCATGTGTCTTTATTTCTACATATACCAATACATTTTTAACATTTGATTTTTTTTTAATGTACTAATACTTTTAATCAGCATAGACGCATTAAATTGATCAAAAGCGACAGAAAAAAGACATTTATAATGTTACAAAAGATTATACTTCAAATAAACAGTGTTCTTTTGAACTTTCTACTCAAAGAATCCTGTTTCGAAATTTCCACAAAAATATTGATAATATTGATTATCAACATTGATAATGTTAAATTGTAATCATTTCACAATACTGTTGTTTTTACTGTATTTTTTGATCAAATAAATGCAGCCTAAGAAAAGATTTTCAAAGACATTAAAAAACTTTTGAACGGCAGTATATTATAAATTAACAATTAGCAATACTATATTTACCCTACATTAATAAATGCTTTGTTAATTAAAAAATCATGATACTTAATGCATTAACTAACTAAAAACTGTCTTTTGCCAACTATTCTATGTCAATTGACAAATTGAAAAAAAAAAAAAAAAAAGTGTATATATATATATATTTGTGCTGTCAAATCGATTAATCGCATCTAACAAAAGTTTGTGTGTGTATATATATATTTATATTTATATATGTAAGAATCTTTGGTAACACTTTATTTTTAGTATCCTTGTAACATGTTACATGTAGTTACTGTAATAACTATAACCCTAAACCAAACCCTACAGTAAGTACATGTAGTTAATTAATATTTCTCAGAACTCAAATGCATAATTACAGTGCAACACTGACACTTTCAAATAAAGTGTAACCGAATGTTTTCAATGACAAATTTCCACCAAAATGTTCTACTTGTGTTTTATAAACGAGTCCCTTCATTATATAATACAAGACAAGTAATTTAATACAAGTTTAGACACTTTTTTTGCTAGATACATCCTTCAAAGCACCAGCTGAGGTCAGGAGTGAAGGATGAACTGTGATAGACAGATGAGAGATTCTCCATCTGCCGAGAGCTGTCTTTATCTCGTCACGACTAGCCGGCTTAACGCACACTAGCGACACACAGCTGAGGATCTATTTCCAGATCTCTTCAGGAGAGGATTCAGCAGGAGAATTCACACACACACACACACACACACGCTCACTCCTGAAGGGGTCGATCCATTCAGAGAGGGAAACGGGAACTCCAAAAAATTATATACTTGTAGTTAGATTATACAGGATCATGTGACACTGAAGACTGGGGTAATGATGCTGAAAATTCAGCTTTGATCACAGGATATAAATTACATTTCACTATATATTCACATAGAAAACTGCCATTTTAAATTGGAATAATATTTCACTATTTTTACTGTATTTTTGATGACATGAATGCAGTCTTGCCGACCTTGCCGACCACAAACTTTTGCACAGTAGTGTAAATCTGACTCGGTTACTATGCAACAAAATATTTGCATTAGCTAGAGCACTAATCAAATGTAATGCATCTTTAGATTCTCTGTTGCCATGGAATCACAGATATTTTGAGCTTGTTGTGAGTGTGTAGCGACACTCGAAGCCTCTGCGATTCGGTGTATCCAGTAAATGTCGCTGTCCTACAGGATGAGGCCGTGTAACATCAGATGTACCTTTGCCCATGTGAATTATTCAGACCGCGAGATGCTGCGAATACACTGGTTTTCTGTCTCCAGTGACTTGCCGTCTACATAACCACTTACACACACACACAAACAAACACGCACACACACAGATGACTGACAGACGCCATTACACAATCGATTTAAAGGGATAGTTCACCCAAAAATGAAAATTAGCCCATGATTTCCTCACCCTGAAGCCATCCTAGGTGTATATGACATTCTTCTTTCAGACGAATACAATCTGAGTTATATTTAAAAATATCCTGGCTCTTCCAAACTTTATAATGGCAGTGAATGGCCATTTCTGTTTTGAAGTCCATAAAGTGCATCCATCCATCTATCTAACCCGGGGGGTTAATAAAGGCCTTCTGAAGAGAAGCGATGCGTTTGTGTAAGAAAAATATCCATATTTAAAGGGGTGGTTGATTATGATTTGACTTTTCTAACTTTAGTTAGTGTGTAATGTTGCTGTTTGAGCATAAACAACATCTGCAAAGTTACGACGCTCAAAGTTCAGAGCAAAGGGAGATATTTGCTTTTAAAGAAATGTTTTTTAAGGACTGGTAGAGACTACACGACATTCCTCCCGGAATAGTGACATCACCAACCCTAAAATTTACATAAACCCCGCCCCCGGAACACTATTTATAGATTATCAAGACAGAATATGCTAATCAATGACTAGAAGATTGTTAACTACACATAAGCTTCATAAATTCATCAACTAACCATTCAGAAATGTCCTGTTGCTTCTACATGTTGTCACTTCTTCTTGAGTCTCTCCATCATTGTCTGACTCCGGTTTGAACATAAAAGTCTAAAGGTTTTTGAAATTTTCAGTTTTGAGTGCAGCTTTTGAAGCTCCGCCCTCTGTGCCGGGAGCAGCAGCTCATTTACATTTAAAGGAACAGACACAGAACGGTGCGTTTTTGCTCACCCTCAAAAAGTGACAATTTTAACATGCTATATAAAAATATCTGTGGGGTATTTTGAGCTAAAACTTCACACACACACTCTGGGGACATCAGAGACTTATATTACATCTTGTGAAAAGGGCATTATACCACCCCTTTAACACTTTACAAAGTAAAATAACTAGCTTCCGGCCAAACAAACATACGGATTCCACTTAAATCTAAGTGCAACTTATGCGAGTAATGCGACGTTCTGCTGATATTTACGCTACACCGTGACGCACTACGCTACTTCCCACGTCATAAGTTGCATAAGCAGACTGCGCATGTTCATTTGGCCGGAAGCTGGAATTTTACTTTTTAACGTGTTAAATATGAATATTTTTCTTACACTAACACATGGCTTCACTTCAGAAGGCCTTTATTAACCCCCCGGAGCAGTGTGGAGCACTTTTATGATGGATGGATGCACTTTTATGATGGATGGATGCACTTTTATGATGGATGGATGCACTTTTATGATGGATGGATGCACTTTTATGATGGATGGATGCACTTTTATGATGGATGGATGCACTTTTATGATGGATGGATGGATGCACTTTTATGATGGATAGATGCACTTTTATGATGGATAGATGCACTTTTATGATGGATGGATGCAATTTTATGATGGATGGATGCACTTTTATGATGGATGCACTTTTATGATGGATAGATGCACTTTTATGATGGATGGATGCACTTTTATGATGGATGGATGGATGCACTTTTATGATGGATGGATGCACTTTTATGATGGATGGATGCACTTTTATGATGGATAGATGCACTTTTATGATGGACGGATGCACTTTTATGATGGATGGATGCACTTTTATGATGGATGGATGCACTTTTATGATGGATGGATGGATGGATGCACTTTTATGATGGATGGATGCACTTTTATGATGGATGGATGCACTTTTATGATGGATAGATGCACTTTATGGACTTCAAAACAGAAATGGCCATTCACTGCCATTATAAAGTTTGGAAGAGCCAGGACATCTTTTTATATAACTCCGATTGTATTCGTCTGAAAGAAGAATGTCATATACACCTAGGATGACTTGAGGATGAGTAAATCAACGGTCAATTTTGTTATTTTTGGCTGAACTATCCTTTTAACGCTGCTGGGGCATTTATATATATATACACCCCCAAAAAATGTCCATTTAAGGGAATGAAATAAGAGTGATCAGACCATGAAATTCTCTCAGCTGTACTGAGAACAACACATTCTTGAATAAGAACTAAACCTTGACAAAAGTGAAGCTTCAGAGCTTCTGAATGGACGTTCGCTCCAAAAATTCAAATTGAAAGTCAGTGAAGTAAAACATCAGCTACGCTCGGTGGACGTAAATAATGTCTGCTCTAAAACACGTTCAGATAGCGCCACAATCTGGATATGCAAATGGTGAAGAACTCATTTGGGTCACACAATGTGAGCCCGTGTCCGTGTGAGTGTCCGTGTGTGTGTGTGTGTGCGTGTGTATGGCGGCTGGGTTTCCTCTAAGGGCCGTGGCTCTTCCTGTTGGACCGTCACAATCTGGGAGAACAGAGAGGAAGTTTCCACTATGAATCTTCACACAAAACTGCTACTTATATAGGAGCAGAAACCCTTCTTTACTTTGTTGGAATACTCGGAATGTTGATTCTAGATTGTTACCCTTAACATGGGAGGATCTCTCTATGAAATTTTGTTATTTGTCGTCCCTAAATAAAATATATAAAACATCATTTTAAAAATACATAGGAAAGTCTCTCAATGAAATTTAGTTATTTGTCATCCCTAAATAAAAATAAAACGTATAAAAATTATTAAAAATATATGAGAGAATCTCTCTACAAAATGAAGTTATTTGTCGTCCCTAAATAAAAACAATATATATAAAACATTATTTTAAAAATATATAGGAAAATCTTTCTACGAAATTTTGTTATTTGCTGTTCCTAAATAATTTTTTTTTTTTTTAAATATGTCTCTACAGTGTTTGTTATTAAAATCATAAAATTAAAATCATAAATCAAATACTAAATACTACCAAAATCAATTTGCACATTTCCAGATAATAACATAATAATGAGGAGTATAATAATGAGAATTGAGGGATCCTCAAGAAAGTCACAATGTAAAAATGTGCAAAACGTTTCAAAAATAAAATGTCTTATTTTTGATTGTACATTTTGGGGTTAAATATGACATGAACATGTTCGTGAGATTCGTCCATTTACGCAAAAATATCTGAGGCCGATGTGTTTGTCCTAAAATGTTGCTTTGTCTGTTTACCATACCTCTTTTTTCTCAATTCTAAATGACAGTCTTGCATGAAGAAGGAAACCACAGACTCCAAGCATCCAATAACACGCGACACACCCTCCATTATAGGAATACTTGGCATTTTCTCTCTTTTTCAACAAACCAGAGCATTAACTAGAAAGCATAACTACACACAACTGAACACGTGGCGTGTGTGTAACTGGTAAAAGGCAGCTGTATGAACACTAACCAAGACAAAGTCTAGCATGGTTAACTTTAACTCAAAACTAGCTGTGCAAGCAGACTGAACGCTTATATCTCTGAATCAACAGTTGCTGGAAAAACTGCAGTTTCTTCAAACACCCTCATTAAGCCAATTTAGACAATGAGCCGTTGCCGTACTGTGGGCTTGTAATTGCAGACTAACACAAAAATAGAGAGTAATTCCATAACCGTATGGCTTAAAATATTATGCACGCAGAATTATTATGCAGATGAAAATAGCCTGAGGACACTTTTTAACACTTTAACCTGCATTTTATATACCATGTTCAAACCTCAGAGATACTGAATCAAAAAACAGGGCAAAACTAAAATAGCAGCATGTCCAAAAAATACCAGAAAACGACTAAAATTCTAAGATTCATGAAAAGGTTTGATAAAAATCTAATATCAAAAGCATTTGACAACATGTGAATTCTGTGATCTGATGTGAACTCGGAAACAGGAACTGTGTCAAGAGTCAAGACCATTGGGATTTCCTTACTGAGATCCCATCAAACAGGAAATCCTGAACGCTGCAACAGGGCAATATGATGATGACAAGCGTTCGCTCGACGGCCACACGTTACATTAGACTCTAGACTCCAAAATTAGACTTTTATTCAGCAAGGATGACCAAATTAAAGTCAGTAAAGACATAATGTTACAAAAGATTCTATTTCAAATGAATGCTTTTCTTTTGAAATTTCTATTACTTACTCACTTGAGCATTTCATCATATTAGAGTGATTTCTGAAGGATCATGTGACACTGAAGACTGGAGTAATGATGCTGAAAATTCAGCTTTGATCACAGGATATAAATTACATTTTACTATATATTCACATAGAAAACAGCCGTTTTAAATTGCAATAATATGTCAAATTTTTACTGTATTTTTGATCAAATAAATGCAGTCTTGGTGAGCAGAAGAGAACTATTACATTTACATTTTTAACATTTATGCATTTGCCAGATGCTTTTATCCAAAGCGACTTGCATTGCATTTCAAGGTACACATTTACATTCTTATCAGTTCTTGCTTTCCCTGGGAATCGAACCCATGACCGCGGCGTTGCAAGCGCCAACACTCTACTGTTTGAGCTACTATTATACTATCCTATTATAATATTAATGGTTGTTATTATATTATTATTGAAATAGTCTGCCAAAAAACATTTTAAAAAGCCTCCCAACCTCAAACTTTGTGTATTTATATTATGTAGATCGCAAAGATGTAACTTTGGTGAAACTTTATAAAACAAATGTGTTCCTCTAAACCAGTCAGCGCTAGCACTAGCTAATCCAGTCGAGACCAGTATGAAATCAGACATGCATTCTCAGTTCAAACCCTCGGAGAAGCGCTGGGTCCCACAGGAAATCAGCCCTTTTCAATCCCAGCATGCACCAGTCCTGCCAACTACAATCTTCCAACACAGATCAAACTCAGCATATCAGGTCATCTCATCTCCATGATTGCGGGAGCTTCCTTTGCTCCTCATCTGAGCGCTGTTCACTCCAGCATCACATCAGCTGTGATCTTACTCATCAGAGAACAAGTGTTTTCTCGTGTGTTATCAGACTGAAACCGCATCCGCAGCGTCTGGACCGGATCGGCACGGAACGGAGCGCTTAAGAAGTTAAGCGGTTTGGCCCGATGCTGGAAAAGCGGCTTAAGGGTCAAAGAGCAATTTACACCCAGAAAACAAAAACTAAAATGGCATTGTTTAAGTATTTGTATCTTTTTGGTTTTATTTAAATAATCATATTTTCAACAAGATATGCATAAAATCAGCATAAATCTGTTACATCTAAGAAGTGTGAATATGGTTTAAATATGGCTGATTGGAACAAGCAAGATTCGATAAGTTAAAAATGTATGATTGAAACAGATAGGATTTATTGATGATAAATATACTGTAAAAAATTTATATTAAAGAAATCTCATTCTTACTTGACTTCTTTTATTTATGTATGACTGACAAATATGCATCATATTCATTTTATTAGTTTTTGTTAAAACTGTGTAATGCTAATATGCAATTAAAATAAATAAATCTTACATGTTTTTGGTTTTAGCCAATTGTTGTAGGTGATGCAGCCTTATATAAATATAAAATGATATCTATACAGTATGCGCGTGTGTGTGTGTGTGTGTGTGTGTGTGTGTGTGTGTGTGTGTGTGTGTGTGTGTGTGTGTGTGTGTGTGTGTGTGTGTGTGTGTGTGTGTGTGTGCATGCGTGCGTGCGTGTGTATGCATCCTCTTTAAAAGTGGATACTGGTCAATGTCTGATGGATAAAAATAAATAATTCTCAGTTATTATCTGGATTCACACACAAATGTGTGACATAAAAATATGATGGGTTCTTTCGTTAACTTAAAAAAAAACGTAAATTTATTCTCCATAAAAAGTGACCTCAACGTGTATGAAATACAAAACCCTCCATCTCACACACACACACACACACACACACACACACACACACACACACACACACACACACAGAGAGAGAGAGAGAGAGAGTCTGTTTCCACAAAGTCACAAGCGTATGATACATATTTATGATGTTATATACCTCTGGCCTTTGGGGAACAGATAAAGTCTTTCATCCATTTTTTATCCATTCCATTATTAATTATTGCCCAAAGAGGGTGTGCAGTGTAGCAGGTGTGTGTGTGTGAGGTGACTGTCAGATTCACTTAGAGATCTGGAGAAGTGCAGTGGCTTTACTACGGCTCAGTCTGAAAGCAGAGACACATTCTCCTCCGTGGATACATGACAGTGACCCAATCAAACGGGTTATCAATGGCCATTATAATAATACACACACGCTGAACTATATTTACTTGATGCTAGAGCGTTCTTGATGTCTTTCCTAGATGTTTGGGGAGGTTTAAGACTGTAACTGACAACATTTTTTGGTTATAATAACACTTAAATGGACAAGGTTAGGTGCGGATGCAGGTCTCAAAATCACAAATTCAGCTTTCAAATATAATATAATCATGAATTAGAGATAATAATCTGCAATTAATGGAAATAAATGTATTAATGGAAATAAACAAATTAAGCGTTTGATTAATCCGAACACCGAGCTGAAGCATTAAGCCAGGTAAAGCACACCAAATCAACAAAAGCTGCAGGTGATCTGGTGTCACGTCTGATCTAGATCGTCTTCACTGAAGCGTTTCTCAACACAGACGCACACAAAACACAGCACGCGCTTTTATAGACTTTATCTCACTATTAAAATTGCACTGTCAACAACAGTGGCCCTCAGGGCATCAGCGGAGCACAGGGTGTGTATCCAACGGCCCCTATACACACACACACATCACAAACCTGAGGAAGAAAAGAGTCAGGGAACTGTCCGATTGTTTGCTGCTTTTACTTCAGCTCAAGGTAATATTTTCCTGTCGAGATCTCAGTCAGGAATTCCTACGAATTTCTTCTCTTTTCTCCTACCCAACATGCCTGAGGAGCTTATGGCTCCCTTGGTAGCGATCAATGAGGGCATTTTCTCATTAGTGAACAAGACTGAGCTTTTCAACATCATTACCATTCCCAGGGGAGCTTAAGTGACGAAACGGGAGGGCAAGTGAACACAAAAGAGTCTAAACTTGAGGGGGAGAGCAGCAGACGCTTTAGTGTGCACTTGCTGACCCGCTGGGATACTCAACAAATCAAAATACTTGTGAAATGCAGGGGTTTTTCCATGCAATTAAACCTGGGCTGTGTTCAAAGATGGAAAATTAGCTTACTGCCTACCATTTATTTTAAATAATATGAATTAGTATGCATTACGCAATAAGCAATTCAAACAATAGCACTGTTATCACATGACCTCATTGGAATCAAAACATTTTTTTTTTATATATATATAAAATGCAATGCAATGCAACAAAAATAAATAAAATAAAATAAAATAAAATAAAATAAAATAAAATGCAACAAGGTAAATATCAGTCAGCGCAGTAAAAGAAAATAAAGTGCAATAAAATGCAATGCAATAAAATAAAATATAGCAAAATGCAATGTAAAAACAAAGCAAATTGATATGCAATAAAATAAAGTTAAATAATATAAAATGCTTTAATATAAAATAAATAAGTGCAATAAAACGCAATCCAATAACATGAAACAAAATACAATGCAATACAACAGAACGGAGCAAAAATGCAATAAAGTAGAAAGCAAACAGTGTCTTACCGAGACCTCAAAGACTTCCTGAGTGTCGTCCAGCATCTGGACCCGGATGGAGATCTGTCTGCCCGGAGGCATGGTGGGGGGGCGCTGGCCGGGCTCCAGTGTGCTGATGCCCAGGCTCTCAGGGGCCCCGAGCCTCTGCCCCGCCCCCGAGGGCCGCTCCTCTGGCTCCACCATACTGCTGCAAACAGACAACATTTCAGCATTTAAACGAGGTTCAAAGTGTTTCATGTGGGATAAACACAGATTCTGCACTAGGTTTGGTGATCACACAGGACGCTGACATAGTTTTCCTTTTTTTTACAGCTGGAATTCCAACCTCGTGCTGCCCTGGAAAATGCCAAGGATGATTTATGATTCCTGAAATGTATATTTCTGCAGTAAACTACTTGTGCTGCTATGGCAATTTCTCACACAAGTCTTGATGTTAACTCTCGTTCTGCCTGGCTGCTAGTCATCCGCATAAACACAGCTGTTAGTTATAACTCATAACCAGCTCAACTACAACAGCCACCACTGGTGAAGAACTGAACCTGACAAATCAACCTGACGGCAACAGGTCTGGCATATTTGTTAATGCAAAGGTAAATGCAATGCAACAATGCAATAAAATGCAATGCAACAAAATACAATAAAAAAAATGCATTAAAATAAAAAAAAATATTTTGTTTCACAGACCTACTTTGTGGTTTTAATCCCATCTGAATTTTGTTCAACTTTGGTAAAAAAATAAAATAAAATGGAGCACATTAAAGTTTTTAAACAAATTTCGTCTGGATATAAATGTGTGTGATTGATTGCACTATATTATGCTTCTTATATGTTCACTATATATGAAGAATGCAATAATGAAGAATATTTTACATTATGGACATATAAATACAATGAAAAAGACACCGATTCCAGTGGGAACATCCCATAGGAAACAAGTGGATTCATTCAAACCTGTCAAATCCTTATTACTGTTGTGACGGCTTAAATTCAAACAATACACCCACCGTCTCTCACCATTGAAAAACACTGAGTTTATGGGTTTAGGAAATCATTAGGAAGGGTTTAGAGGCATTAAATCCAGGGATTTCTAAACCTAAAGAACCAGATCACGCACTGCGACTCCAACATGATGGATTATAAGCTTCAATAGAACACCAATTTAACCAACGAAATGGGCAGATATGTAATTGAAGACACGTTATAAAGCAGAAATTTTCATTAAAGATGGGAAATTCTTTCAACTAAGGCACTCAAAACAGCTTTTTACTAGTTCTGTCCTCATGCTAACCCATCTATCCAAGGAACTGAGAACTTAATGAAATGCAAATTCGTCCACTTACATCTAAACCCTCTTACGGACACCCTCTGAAATATTCAAAGCCTTTTCAGAGGAATTCAGTGAAGGAGAAATGCTGTGAATGACTACATTTGAAGGGTCTAAATTATACAGAACTCAGCAGAATTAAAGTAAACACCACAAAATAACTCCCACTTCTACGTCAAGTAATCAGAGCGCCGACTCCTCGATCAGGAACCGATCCAGAGCCTCGTTTACCTTCGTTAAAAACGCTTATTCAATACATTTTTAATAGAGCATTTCTGTGGACAGCAATAATAAACTGGATATTTATAGTCTTTCCTTCTCTGCAATTTGGCAAATATTTTGACACTGATGTTGTTGAGGTGTTTTCTGAATACAAAAATTACTATAAACTATGATAAATAAATGAGAAGATAACATTGTGATGTGTGTATGTATGTATGTATGTATGTATGTATATCTATATCTATATCTATATATATATATATATATATATATATATATATATTAACCAAGATTAATCAACCATCAGAGTCTGTATCTCCGCCTGTCTGTGTTCACTCCTTTTAGCTTCTATTTTCATTGGCAAAGCATGCAAACAGCTGGCCATATTGTGTCTAAAATGTCAGTTACATAATATTAACATCTTGTTTATTGAACTATTGTATAAAGCAATATCACTGTGTATTCAGAGCAACAACCCTCAAGCGCGTGATAATTAACAGGCACCTCCCAGTCAGCTCTCAGAGATCCACCGATGGAAAACACTATCCTCCAGGAATCACAGATGGAAAATGGGCACTTAAAACACTTCTCACGGGATAATCAAACGTAAAAACTGTGTGTGTGTGTGTGTGTGTGTGTGTGTGTGTGTGTGTGTGTGTGTGTGTGTGTGTGTGTGTGTGTGTGTGTGTGTGTGTGAAAGAGAGATGAGAGAACAATTCTCCTATGACAATGTAAAGTGTTTTTCACAGATGTGACACTTTCAATTATTCTACACAGACGTCAGAAGTACAGCACAAACGAGCACGTACAGTAGTGTATTCCTGTGTTCACTCAACACAGGGGATTTACATACGGGAAACAAACGGCACTGTTACACGACAAAGCAAAGGATCGTGATTCAAAGAGCATGCAAATGACACGAACATTAGCTCAGCTGAAAGATCACGATCCGGATTCAAACACCCACACGATCTCATTCCTAAATGACAACGATTCGTTTATGTCTGTTAAACCTTTGAAAAATATGTTCACAGCGAACATTAAATATCTAAAAGTTTACAATAAAAGTTTATTAAACATATAAAGTTCGGATATAAACACTGATGTTTACGGTAGTGATCAAAATGAAGTACATCACCATTTAAAAGTAACTTGACGCTTCAAATAAACATTGTATTTATTACATTGTTACACCAGTAGGTGGCGACAAGTGACGGTTAAAAATGTATTTGTCATCGAATCAATCATTCAAGAGATTCGTTCAAAAAACGCTGATTCATCCAGTCATGAAACAAGTGAAGTCTATATTCGGTGAGTCATTGAATCATTCAAGAGATTTGTGCAAAACGCTGATTCATCCAGCAATGAAACAAGTCTTTATTAATGAGTCATTGAATCATTTATTTAAGAGATTCGATCAAAAAAGCTGATTCATCCAGCAATGAAACAAGTCTTTATTAATGAGTCATTGAATCATTTATTCAAGAGATTTGTTCAAAAACGCTGATTCATCCAGTAATGAAACTAGTGAAGTCTATATTCGTTGAGTCATTGAATCATTCAAGAGATTCGTTCAAAAACGCTGATTCATCCAGTAATGAAACAAGTCTTTATTAATGAGTCATTGAATAATTTATTCATGAGATTCGTTCAAAAACGCTGATTCATCCAGCAATGAAACAAGTGAAGTCAATGAATTTTAAAAAGAAAAAATGATTCAAATTAATTAAATATATTTAAATAGACTGCAGTAATTAATATTTTGTCAGAACCTCTAGTAAATGACATTATTTTGTCTATTCAGAATCGCGTGATCTCTATTTTAAACCAAAAAAATCGTGATTCTCAGTTTATCCAGAATCGTGCAGCTGGAAAAAATGGTGTAATGGTGGAAACAATTCTCACTTATAAATTGCAAGTAAATTTCACAAATAATTACAAAGAAACAGCAAGTATCACATTGAATTCATTTGTAAAAAAAAAAAAATTACGTTTTTAATAAAACAGTGTAACCAAGCCACTATAAAAAAATTGGACAAAGACTGCAGGGCGACGCAAAGAGGACTAAACTTCAATACTTAGTGGTTGGTTCACTAACACTAACCAGGAACACATTCCAGCACTGATTGAATCTCAGATCCAGACGCACTCAGATGTGAACTAGAGACGAGTCACGACAGGTTAACAAGCATGAGAGGGTTTCAGCATTCACACACACACAGTCAGAAAACCTCCTCAACACACACACCTCTGAGTCTATCCTGCGCTATCATGACACTGACGACAGGACATCCAGTGGATGTGATGATCATGAGGTTAGAGACGATCACAAGGCTTTATTCATCAAGGGAACGAGGGAGTGTGAGATGTTCACGGTAACAAACTCATCCAGTGATGGAAGATGATGATGGAAATGCCATTTTAATATTGATTTCCATCTGCAGTTTGACATTTTGTTTGACAGAAAGGAGAGTGATATAGACGATGAAAGGAGAGATTATGTGTCTAATATTTTGAAATATTTTTTAGGGTTAATATTATAACATTACATAACTAACATAAAATTGTATAAAATAAATAGCTTTACACAATTTACTTAAAACTAATAAAAAATTACTTTTACTCAATTTACTTGAAACTAATAAGTAGATATTTATTTATTAATCTAAATAATAAGTAAACACATCATTATAAATATAATTAAAATAAATAAACATTTATTTATTTATTATTTAGATTAATAAATCTACATAAAATAAATAAATGTATAAACTTATTTTTACAAAATTTACTTTTATAAAAATATGTTTATTAAAAAAACTGAATAATAATAAATACAACTTATTTTACACAACTTACTTTCACAACTTTCTGAACACAGACTTGATTTTAAAAAGCTGCACGATATTGAAGAAAACTGCGATATATGCGATAACTCATTAAATAATGCGATATGCGATACGATAATGCTTAAAGTGTGTAAAATAAACTTAAATTATATTTAAAATATATATAAAATTATATAAGAATGTTTCACATTCTTTTTGTGACAAGAAAACATCCCTACAACTTCTGGAAGTGAACATCAGTGTTTTACTGTAGCGTAAGAAGTGTTATTTTAACATCACAGTTAGTTTAGGGGTTCAGGTTATCCTACATTAGGGTTATTTAACAACAGAAACTGAAGAATCAAATGTAAAAATAAAACACTGCTTAGTTAATTAAATGAATACTGATTCTTATTAAAGCTACAAAAGTTATTCAGTCAAGAGCAGTGAGTGATTTTCTCTTTATCTTTTGTTCATGACCCCAGTTATAGCAAGCTGTTGCATTATACATTTGCGATATTTTGATAATTTTGATATATTGTGCAGCCCTACTGTAAAAAAAAAAAATCTGTTAAATTTACGGTAAAATACCGGCAGCTGTGGTTGCCAGAAATTTACCGTAAAAAATATGGTAGCAACATTTTAGATTTTACAGACTTTACTTTAAATTTACAGTAATAAACTGTATATAATGTTAATTTACTGACCTATTGAAGTATTTATATCTGTTTTGTACCATAGTAATAAATACACTGAAAACCACCAATCACAGTGGAGATGAGAGTCACATGATGAAAAAAGCAGCTCTTTCACAAGAACGTTAATACTTATATATAGAAGCTGCACAGTGTCATTCATACAAACACTAAACACCATCATGGTAACACACGTGAAATTTTAGAAATGCAATAAGCATTCATTTAACAACATTAAATGTAACATAAAACCCTAATGTACATAACTGATTAGAAAAAACTAAGAAAACTATGAAGAAACATAGTTATTTCAACAAAAATACATCAAATGTGAAGTGTCACGCAGGGAATTGTGGGAAAGTTTTTTTCACTGTAAATTATACAATGACTTGTTCTTTTTCACTTCCAAAAACTAAATTTAACTAGTGTAAATTTAACGGTATTTTACAGTAAAATTACATTAAATGTACCGTTAGATCTATCACGGTTGTTTACCGTATATAGTAAGGGAACTTTCTCTTAACCAATTAACAGTTTTTCGCTATAGCATTTTTACAGTCTTTGACCATTAAAAATCACAATCATTTTTTACAGTAGTTAGCAGTCAGTAATCTCACAAATTGCCTTATTTACTGCCCATTTCACCGACCAACTGGGCGCGGTTACCAACCAACAATAATAATGGCTGACAAAAGCACAAGAAAGGAATAAAGAAATGGAGCAACAATAATAGACACTAGAATCATGGAGAAGAGGATGAACGGGGTAGAGAGACCAACAGGCTCCCATGAAGTCTTCAGGGGCCGTCCACAATCACAAACACTGCAATAAAGGGGCCATTCTTTCCCGTCCCGGGCCGAAGTTACTGGTTACACACATTTAAACTCAATGAGTAATTGAGAAGCGGCTCCTCCGGGACCTTTAATCCCCCTCGGCTAGCAGTTTCATTACCCGCCGAAACCCTAATTCATGCCTTAACCACTGAGCGTCCGCAGCTCTGTTAGTGTTAGCAAACCCTCACTAGAACAACGCAAACACAAACGGCACTGACAAACTCATGTAAACAACTGGATTTCCATTCCAACGAAAGCTATTAAAACCCACTCACAGAAACATGATGACAAATGCATGGCCATTATATTTAATCTTCCTTGTGCTATCTTTAGTTCACCCATTTTTAACCGCTCATCTTGCAAATGTGCAGGAATTATAAAGGGGAAAAAGCTTTGTTGTCGTTGTTGGGTAAAGCTTGTGTTTTAATCTGGTTTATGGTTTTGAAACGCACATGACATGAACTGCACTGTTACTGGTTCAACAGGTCCACCTTCTTTTGCAGGAAGGATCAACCTGACTTTCTCACACTTGGTTTTATGTTTTCTCGTGTCTCAGAAGAACACATCATATTTCCCAAAGGAGATCGTACAAACACAAAGACAAGGGATCACGTTCCCATAACTGTGTTCAGATCAGATCAGCCGTACTAAGAGCTGTACAATCAGTGAAACGCAATCTATTCTAGGGGATCAAGAAACAATACTACCAATTACAGTGAGATTTTCAGATGTTTGCTAGGAGGTTGCAAAGGCATCTGAGTTTTGCATTAAGGATTGTTGCTAGGCAGTTTGGACCCCTGCCAGGACATTTTGGTGGTTGCCGGGGAGTTGCTATGCAGCTGCTATGGTGTTCTAAATGGTTACTAAATGTTTGTGCCACTAAGCATATTGCTATGTAGTTGCTAGGGTGTTGCTATGTGGTCACAAAGGCATTCTGAGTGGTTTAAACATGTTGCTATGTAGTTGCTAGGGTGTTGCTATGTGGTCATAAAGGCATTCTGATGTTGCTATGTAGTTTCTAGAGTATTCTGAGATATTGATATGATGTTGCCGAGGTATTTAGAATGGTTTAAGCATATTGCTATGTTGTTGCTAGGGTGTTCTGGGATATAATGTGGTTGCTAAGGCATTCTAAGAGGTTTAAGCTCATTGCTATGTAGTTGCTAGGGTGTTGCCAGTGTGTTCTGGAATGTTATGTGATTGCTAAGGCATTCTGAGTGGTTTAAGCACATTGCTTTGTAGTTGATGTGTTATGGAATGTTGCTAGGGTGTTGCCAGGGTTTTCTGGGATGTTATGTGGTCGTTAAGGCATTCTGAGTGGTTTAAGCTCATTGCTATGTAGTTGCTATGTAGTTGCTAGGGTGTTGCCAGTGTGTTCTGGGATGTTATGTGGTCGTTAAGGCATTCTGAGTGGTTTAAGCTCATTGCTATGTAGTTGCTAGGGTGTTGCCAGTGTGTTCTGGAATGTTATGTGGTTGCTAAGGCATTCTGAGTGGTTTAAGCTCATTGCTATGTAGTTGCTAGGGTGTTGCCAGTGTGTTCTGGAATGTTATGTGGTTGCTAAAGCATTCTAAGAGGTTTAAGCTCATTGCGATGTAGTTGCTAGGGTGTTCTGGGATGTTGCTAGGCTGTTGCCAGTGTGTTCTGGGATGTTATGTGGTCGTTAAGGCATTCTGAGTGGTTTAAGCTCATTGCTATGTAGTTGCTATGTAGTTGCTAGGGTGTTGCCATTGTGTTCTGGAATGTTTTGTGGTTGCTAAGGCATTCTGAGTGGTTTAAGCCCATTGCTATGTAGTTGCTAGGGAGTTGCTATGGCATTCTGAGTGGGTTTTAAGCATGTTTTAAACCCTGTCCTGATGCAGTGCTATGATTTGCAACAGCTTGTTTTTCTACAATCGACCATTAGCAGTTTCTCAAGCAAAACTCTCACACTGAATGCTGATCAACAACAGGTGAAAGGGAAACCTCTGCAAAAAGGCCACAGACTGGAAACTTTTACTCTAAAGGAAGCACAAAGTAGGAAGCAAGCAAAGCACAGAAGGATCGTCACACATGCAGAGATAAACACGAAGAAACAGGAAGTACTTCTGAATCTGGAGCAAATTAGGTCTCATTAAAACCAAAGTGCAAACCAACACATTGCATTGCATGACTACAAACTCAACCTGACAGAGTCAACGATTTAGGAGAGGCCCACTTCAAACGACATGCCTGCTAAAAAAAATGTTAAAAAAAAGAAAACAGTTACCTTATTTAAACACACAATCTTTCTTTTTCCATCCTATACAAACACACACACACCCTTCATAGAGAACAGAGACAGAAAAGTGAACTAGGAACAATCTGTGCAGCGAGGGCTCGTTCCCAGACTCACGCTCGCTGAACTAGTTAACCTGCCTTTCAACTTGTTTGCCTGAAAGTTCCCAGAGATGTGTTCAGCGAGGCGGACACGTGAAACAGAGGGTTCACTGAGACAGACTCAACATACACACATCTGAAGGCACGGACCCACACCGCTGGCCCAGCCTTCACTAAACAATCAGCATGGCACTCATCATATCGGCTAAGCACAAACAACACTGAGAATTAGTGATGCTAAAGCTAAGGGTGCGTCTCAATCAGTAGGGTTGGATATTGTTTGAATTTGAGATATTTCGATTCCAATTCTGCTTTTCATTTCTGATTCTTATCGATTCCCAGTTTCGATTCCAATATGGTTAAAAAAAAAAAAAAAGAAGTCAAACGTTTAGATATCAAACATATTTATTCTGTCATATCTGCTGAATACCATGAATACTCTGAATACCTGTTCACAATGAAACAAAAATCAGCAGCCTAGAGAACATCTAAGTAATAAACTAGACTAACTAATCAAACATTATTAAAGACAAGTATATAGTCAGTAATACAATAGGAACAAATAAGCAAATTAGCAATAGCACAACTAAACAAAGTTCAGAAATTTAAGTCAAAATGTAAAATAATTAGGGCTGTCAAACGATTAATCACGATTAATCGCATCCAAAATAAAAGTTTGTGTTTACATAATTTATGTCTGTGTACGGAGTATAATAATTTTCTATATATAAATACACACACATGCATATATATATTTAAGAAAATGTGTTATTTATATATAAAATATTTATATATAATATAAATTATATATAATATAAATATATATACACAGTATATACATGCAAATATTTCTTGAATATATACATGCATGTGTGTGTATTTATATATAGAAAATAATTATACACCGTACACACACATGTATTTTGTAAATCAAACTTTTATTTTGGATGCGATTAATCGTTTGACAGCCCTAAAAATAATACTGCATATTTTTTTTATTTTTTTTTACAAATAAAATAAGATTAATCCTTATTAAAGTTACACAAGTTATTCAGTCAAGATCAGTGAGTGATTTTCTTTTTCTCTTGATTAACATTAATGACACGGACAGCGGGAATATTAGGCTCCTGTCACTTTAAAAGCTAATGCACGGATCCAATATACTGTTACACACAAGTTTTCTTTCTAAACTGTTTACGTTCACTTTAGACCCGCTCGGTTTACAAGGATATTTTGACATCATTTTGTGTGCATTTGTCCGTTCAAGCGACGTGAAAGAGAACTCAACTCGGTATTCGAGCACTAAATGAGAGGCGGCTCTGGATGTTCCCGGCAGAGAAAACAGCGCACAAGTGCCGAAGTGAGTTCTCGTTGTACAGTGAAGATGTTGTCATGTCACCATCAGTGTCCCAATGTGCAGCGAGCAAGGGTGCCACGACATACTGACTCAGGGAGCTGATTAAGATGCACCCTAAGTACTTAATGCACACTACATTGTGTGTGTGTGCTGTTGAAAGATTCCTCAAATGAGAAGAGGTGTGTTATTTCTCTACTAAGTGGTTCTGTTTACTAACCATCTATTAACCCTGTAAACATGGTAAAAACCACTCAGAACATCTACACTACCACAGTGTGCTAGTCAATGTGTTTACTTATCAAGATCACTGAAGATAACGAGTTTCCGCCAACATATCTACCACCATATTTACATTTATTGTTACTATCACCACTCAAACATTAAATAATATTAAACATATTAATATAATAATTAACATGGTCAAATCTCTAAAAAGGATTTCGAAATCTGTGCTGAGTTGTGTGCTTGCAGTCGGTGGATGTAGGTTAGTCGAGTAATCCTTGAGGTTCAGATGTTAGTAGGTTAAGCTGCATTGACTGTGTGTGTGTGTGTGTGTGTGTGTGTGTGTGTGTGTGTGTGTGTGTGTTAGCCACATCAAGAATTCATGTGACAGGGAAATCCCATAATGTCCAAATGACAACCTGCACAACCACTTAAAACACATCACTGCAGCTCTAATGAATATATAGTGAAAAAATAATGCAAATTATTGTTACAAAACCTGTAAATACTGATTTTTAACCTGATTCTGGGATATATTAATGATAATTCCATGCATCAATAACCCCATGCTGTGTTGCATTAGTTTTAATTACAAAAAAAAAAAAAAAAAAAAAAAAACAGGCTGAGGGGAAAATATGTGACCCTTACAAAACTGTATTGTGGTAATACCATAGTGATGCTTTCGAATAATACCAAGGTATTTAAGTCCAAAAACCATGCCACAATTACAAAAGGGTACTGTGTTTTGGACATGGACCAATGCATTCTTGTAAATGCCATTTAAATAATCTAGAGTGGTGATATTATCACTATACCACAGCACTTTTTGAAAGATCCAACAAAACATGGTATTACCATAGTATTTTTGTAGTACAGTAGAGCACTATGGTAAAGCACTACATTAAACCTTTGATGTGGAAACGGTACGATACGACGCGTGGCAGCAACGGAGGCTCGTGAGATTTAATCGTGTAACCATGGAAACCGCTACAATATATCAGCGTGTCCAGCGATCGGAAGATTAATAGTAACACTTATTCGCTCGCTGCCGGTTTATTGCGAGCCAATAAAATAACACAGAACCTTACCTTTCCTGCTGAATTAATACTCCTTGTGACTGGATACACGCGTAACTATTTTGTTAAACGATATTCCGCGAAAATAACACGCAGAGCAGCGGCTGGAGTCGCGAAGAATCAGTTTATCGGCGGTTATTCGCGGGAAGCGCTGAAATCCACCGTCTTCCCGGACGCCATGACTAAACGACTGATCCCGAACTGAACTGATACAATAAAACACCGCCTCCAGCCTCCAACACCCGCACTACAGCCTCACACAGCAGCGCTGATGGGAACAGCGACACCTGGCGGACGATTCAAACTCACCCTGGTTACAGTGTTGCCAAGTCCGCGGCTTTCCCGCGAAATCGGGCTTCTTTTACACTGTTGCCGCGGCTAGTCAACATTTGAAGTGGATCAAAACCTTTCATCAAAGTTATATGCATTTTGAACAATACCGGTTTTTGTCTTAGGACAACTTTGACCACTTCCAATGTTGACTAGGCTACTGTATAGTATTATCATCTGATACCATCACTACCATAGTAGTTTTGTAAGGGATGGTTAATAATGGCTATGTAAGCAAAATGTTACCAAACCATCTAACAGGGATAATTCTCAGAACGTTCTGGTAACGTTCTCTTAAAGCAAAGAACAAACGTTCTTCCAGAAACAGTAATATAATGTTTGTTCAAAGTTATCCGGTCTTTGGTAACGTTCCCAAAACGTTCACGGAACTTTTGTCTGAAGGATTTATTTGAACGTTCTTCAAACTTTATTTTTTTTTAAACGTTACTTGTTTCAGAACGTTCAGCGAACATTCAAAAGTAACGTTCACGCGTTTTTAGAACATTTTAAAAACTGTAGGACATCAAAAGGAATTCAAATAAATCGTTCAGGAACATAAAAACCTATGTATACAGTTTTATAAAGTACTGTGATGAGAAACAGCGCCACCAATCTGTGGAAACACTTAGTTTAAAAATGCATTACTATTGATATTTTAGGTAACACTTTATTTTAGTGTCATTGTTATGTAGTTGCTATAATTATAAATTATGCTTAATTACGTGCAACTAACCCTAAACCAAACCTAATCTTAACCCTATAGTAAGTACATGTAGTTACTTAATATTTCTCAGTACTGAAATGTATAATTACACTGTAACAAACACATTAAAATAAAGTGTAACCATATTTTATGTAATACACTGGGATTTTGAAATAAGGGATTAGGATTTATTAAAGGACCCAACATTTTATTTCCCTATAAATGCATAAATTCCCAACACTGCTCCCTGAGGACACATACACTTTAAATCGCTGTCAAAATACTAGTCATTGGTATTGTAATTATGAAATAATAGTTTAGAGCCAGCTATGAACTACTACTATTGAGCTACGATAAACATGACAACAGAAGAAAGATATTTGAGGATTTTAAAACTAAGACATTAGTACTGTCAAAAGTAAAGTAGTGTTGGAATAATCTAACAGGATTCATCCTTTTTGATCTCATTAATATTCCAGTTAGAATCCTGTGCACATTATAGAACTTCTACTTTATCTGATAAAGTAAAAGACATGGCGCTTTCGTTCAATACCGGGTTTGACTAAAACTCAAAGTCATTAAGTTTAAAGTAAACGACATTGAGTTTATTTGGTCAAAACCCAGTATTTTAGGCAGCACAAGTTTTACATTGTGTTTATATGCACTTTTGAAAACTACATACACGCCGATTTAAGACTGATGTGACAGTATAACTTATCTTTTCCTACACACTCAATCTACTTCTCTATAATCACTGCTGTAAAACCATAAAAGACCAAAGTGAACCGCTTCTAGTTTCGGTTTAATGTAAACTCTTGTTAAAAACAAGCATTCAAGTGAGGAAACCTTCTGAACCAATCATCAACAGTAGATTAATGTAACGTTTAAATTCACATTTTAATTGAATTGAATGTAAATAAATCACTGGATTCCTTGAGCAAATGAAACACAGACGCAGAGTTCATCATGTCTTGCAGCTTTAATACTGAAAGTGTTGTAAAATGATGAACCAGGATAGATTGAATATCATAGAAATGCTCCATGGACATGTGACCACCAATAAGCCAACCGGCTTCAGACTTGTGCATTTCCTTCATATCAGAAGCCCTGAACCCAGAGTCCCGGTTTTCCCGTGTTGTTTATTTCATTGCATGGATTAAGAGAGCCAATGACAGACACTGTTAGCCATGTGACACAGACATCATCAGCAAAGGAGGAGCAAACCAATGCCCATCTCTCCCAAACATCACCACCGGCCCTCGAGACCGGCGTCGAAGAGAACAAAACAAAAAAAAAACTGAAAGAAAAACAAATAAGTCGACGACATGACCGCTAAATCATCGCTCTATTGCATTCGAGCTCAACCAACACGAGTCCATTTCAGACGGATCCGTCTCAGAGTCGGAGAAAACAGCTTCGGCTAGGATCGACAGACACACGAGTTGTGACAAAACAACTATAACTGATCTCGTAAGGGAGAAAAGCACAATTTCTACATCAGAAATTCTTAAAGAACTACGATGGATGACGGTTAGTTTCATTTCATACCCCTAATCCCCCCCGCATCCGCTCCAGATGAGGGTTTGTGAAGCCGTTGGCCCTTTTTGAGGTGAGACACGCACACACACACGCTCGCTGGAGCCTCGGCCCGCTTGTTGAAGACTTTGAGATATTAGGTCCAGACGGCTCAGAGGCCCAACACAGACTCAAGTCACATGACCATTCATTGTTCGAAAAAGGGAAAGGGCCAAAAATCTAGATGTGGAATTCCAGGTGCAAAGTTTTTTTTTTTTTAATCCTCATTAGATGGGCTGTTTTACAGGGTTAAGGCTTCGCTCGCTCACTCAGGCCGAGTTCAGGAGGTCCTGGATGGCCTTCTGCTGCGTCTCATTGAGTGCCGACACACACTGCGTCCAGAGGCCTCCAGAAACCTGAAAACATCGAGCACAGTCACGTGTTTGACTCTTGAAATGTCATGCAAATTCTGCTTGGGACAAACTAGAGCTAAAAAAGTACATTTGACTAGGATGTGCATGTGTGTTTGCTCAGAAATGGTCTGAAAAGGGTGACGTCGACCATCATTACATACTGAAAAATGGATAAATATATATTTCACAATATTTACATCTAAATTTGAATGTTAGCTTGTATTAGAATACTGACTGATAGATTTTAAAGAACAAAGATAGTTATTTAAATGCATCAATAGTTAATTAAAATGTATTTACATGACAAGGGTGACAAATCAGATATCATTACATATATAAAAGCATAAATTGTATAAAACATTTTACAATAATATTTCCATATATAAATTTCAACAGTGACATTGATTAAAATGCATAATTTTTGTATTTTACTACATCTTTTAACAAAAAACAATTTGATAATTATATGCATCAATAAAAATAGCAATATTTAGCTACATTAATTAATGTTTGAAAACTAAGACTACATGATAAAGTAAATAAATCAGCCCTTTGATGTTCAATGTTATTCACATTTTAAAAGAGTGGCTTTCCGATTACAGAAACCATCAGTTTGAACAGGCATTGCTTCTAATTATTTTAAATATATAATGCATGAAAACAGTAAAAATCCTGTTTGAAATCACCTTTTTTTTTTTTTAATCATCTTTAAGCACAATATAATATGAGATAAAGCATAATGCTTATCCTGTGCTGAAAGCTTTATTTTACATCAAAATTCTGGATCAATCTGAGATTTTTTGCCAGTCTGTCTCTAATAAAGCATTTGTTCATATTAAAAATGACATGAAACTCACTTGTACTTGACGAATAACATTGGCCAATCGTTTGCTGCAGTCGCCGTCACCTTTAATCGATTCATTGGCAACGCCGTCAGCGATTATGGTGAAAATCTTGGGAAGGTTCGTATTATCGGGTCCGAGAACGATGGGATTGTTACTGCGGGAGGAAACAGACATTAAACTCAAACTGCAAACCGGCATCCAAATCTCCCAGAGTTCACGTCAGGCAACAGACGCTCACCTTTCAATGAGGTCACAGAGATAGTTAAGCGTGTGGACCGCCTCCTCTTTATCCTCGTTGAGTGGCAGCCAGGACAGCCAATGAGGGAGGACTTCAGTGACGTTGACGCACTCTGGGCGGTACTTCATGACTTTGGCCACAGCGGAGATGCAGTTCTCTGTGGCGTTGACGTTCTCTTTAACTCTGGAGTCTGCGGACTGGATCACACCCACAAGCAGCGGGACGGCCTCTGAAACAACAATGACAACATGCTTTAATATGTGACCCTGGATCACGAGTCGCACGGGTATATCTGTGGCAATAGCCAACAATACATTATATGGGTCAAAATTATCGATTTTTCTTTTATGCCAAAAATCATTAGGATATTAAGTAAAGATCATGATCCATCAAGATATTTAGTAAATTTCCTACTGTAAATATATAAAGCATATATTTCTGTGAGTGAATGCAGCACAATCGCCAACATAAATGCACAACTTTAAAGGAGATTTTCTCAATGTTTCGATTTTTTTGCACCCTCAGATTCCAGATTAAATAAGTGCAACTCATCCAAATATTGTCCTATCCTAACAAACCATACATCAATGTGAAGCTTATTTATTCAGCTTTCATGTGATGTATACATCTCAATTTCAAAAAAATTGACCCATGTGACTGGTTTTGTGGTCCAGGGTCACATATAAACCCTGACGTAAGGCACTATGAGGTCCACGACGCAGAAAACATGGACAGAATCCAGTCACAGCTGGAACTCACTGCAAAAGTCTACCATTAAATCTGAAGTCTGCATGTTCTGTGTGTGAATGACTACACACACACACTGAAGCACGTGGTGTTTTCAGCATCTGCCGTCTCACTATGAGAACATGAACTTTATCTGCATTTCACCATTTCATTTGAGAACTATCAGATGCACACAGAAACCTGAATATCTTCACTACAAACCCACCAAAACTGACAGATATATGACTACTGTACAGTAGAATATACTTAAGTACTCATAACAATAAATTAAAACTTAAAGAATCTCAGAACTTTCTTCCATGTTTTAATTTGAAGTAAATCTGCATCACTTAATTTGCCCAAACTTAACGAGTCCTTTTATTTCTTCATTCAATTACATTTTCAAAGATTAAAATCATTCATGTTTTATGCCTTTTTTTGATTACTACCATTTGATAATTGTATTAAAATCATAAATCCAGTACAAGACAACAGAATTGCTGAAGATAATAGGGCCCTATTACTGAAAAATTAATGAAATTAAATTGATTAGACTAATACATTTACGATTGAATCGAGAAGAATTAAAACGGAAAACACAGAATTTGAGAAAAATAACTTCATAGGGCCTTAATTTGTTAAAATTGTAATCACGAAACAAAATTTGCTTATTACAAAAGTCATTACATTTAATTAGATGTGCTTATTGACGACTACAATTTCATTTTAGCCATTAAAATGGAATCCAGAAAAAAAATACAGGGGGGAAAACTACTTCATAAAGCACTAAAAGTGTAATTTGTTCAACTTAAACTGTCTTATTATCTCAATTAAATAGATATGCTTCTTGACTAACTGCAAATTTAATTGAACTTAACAAAAATGACACATTTAGGGCCCTATAAAGTGAGTTTTGTGTTTTAAGCTTGAAGTTCAGCAGAGGTCACCCCACCTGTGAACGCAGGCCTGTAGTTCTCTCCTCCAAACTGAGCCATGACCCCGACACCGTACGCCGCCGCCTGCCTGACCTCCGGGCTCGTGTCACACAGCGACTGCATCATGGGCCGCAGGAAGCACTCGGCGTATTTAAAGGAAGACGGGCTGCAGTGTTCGACGATGTCATCAAATATGCACAGACCCCACTGTCTGTCGGCCCAGGGTCTGTGTGGACACTGTCAGGAACACAACGAGGAGGACGTTAATAACAAGCTAGCCAACGTTAGCCAACTATGGTAGCAAGTTCAACGAGTCTGTTTCCCGAAACCATCATTCCAACAAACATTCGTAAACAGTGTGTGTTTGGAGCGACAGATCTCGACCTGTGGTTAGAAACAGTTTCTTGTTTGCATGACATGTGGACTCAAATCCTTATCTCGAGCCAAATAAGCAAGCTGACATTCAGTACAATCTATATCCAGGGTTCGTACACCTTTTCCAAGGTCAAATTCAAGCACTTTCAAGGTCCATTTTAAAGCTTTTTCCAGCACCTTACACCACTGTAAATTACATGCCAATACATAGTCAAAATTATTATTTAGTGTTTTTATCACATTAAAAGAGATAATGCTATAAACAGCCAAAATTGTGTTTGGTAATAGCAGAAAGATCAGAGTTTTAAGCAAATCACAAGCTTTAATTTTCAAAATGTATCACTGTCCAAGTAGATAATGCCTATGAATAATACTTTTCATTATATTAATGTCCAAATATTGCTTCCCAGATAATGTGATTTTCAGGCTGTAAAACAAGTTATTTCAATGGCTGAAAATATGAAGACACAGGATTTGAACAGAAATATTTTACAGGCCTTGGTTTTGGGACACATTCTTGATATAGACAAGGTTTGAACAAAATCTGAGACAGTGCAACAACCTGTAATTCCACTTTAACCCAGGAGACTCTGACAGTGCTCCGGTTCCTGCCTGATAAATAGCCTATATTATAGGGGTGTAAAAATGTATCGTTTCTACGATGCAGACGAGGACGATTCGGTATCGGTTCAGTAATAGACCATAACCGATTATAATGTACTGACGCTTTTCTGACGACATTTGTCGCGTACGTGCTTGTCGCGGTAGCATACGATGGCGAGACGCGAGTGCCAGAAAATTAAAAATGCTCCAACTACTTTTAAGGCCTACATCTGGGCACATTTCGGCTTTTATGAACAACCTGGTAAGCACGACCCGCAGAACTGTACCCCCTCTGTTGTGTGCGCTCATGTCACGCACAAATAGAATATGCAGGAGGCAATACCACTAACTTGATAAACCACATTAGCCGTTTAACGCCTGGCAGAGTCTGACTGCTTTAGAGATGCGCGGATGAGCTCCAACGTCACCCGAGTCCGCAGCCAAAAACAAATCATCCACCCGCCCCAATAATTTTCTCTGATTCAAGTATCCACACCCGATGGTCAAATTAGAATTATTCTGTGTTACGCGTGATAAATGGATGATCGTCACCTTCAACAGCGGACTCGGCATATTTATTGGTAACATAATACACTGATAAATGAGTGCTGCTTTTAAACAGTGCTATTTCTTTAAAACAATTTATTTATTCATTATATCCGTGCGGTTTTGCCGTGAACGCGCGTCGACCGTTGCCGAAAACAAGATATTTTCATTTATAAAGTTTTAAATATGTATATTTTTTCGACAAAACCGCACGTATTACCCTCAGAAGGCCTTCGTTTATCCCCCTGGAGCCGGATGGATTACTTTTGTGAAGGATGCATGCACATTTTGGGACTTGAAGGAGGTGGACCCCATAGCTTCACATTATAACCACTGAAAGATCTAAGACATTTTCTAAAATAACAGAAAATGTGTTCGTCTGAAAAATGATTGACATATGCATCTCGAACTGCTTGAGGGTGAGTAAATCATGGGTTAAATAGCATTTTTGGCCGAACTATCCCTTTAAAAGTAGTTATCACTGCACCACCTGCGTGACATTAACCAACGTGGTTGATCAACCAATTTGCGACAATACGGTTTCGGGAAACAGTCGTGACCAGCTAAGTTGATGTCTTCAAGGATGCATCGTACTAGTGGTCGACCGATATTGGTTTTTTGATGGCCGATGCCGATATCTTAAGAGAGCAGGATGGCCGATATAAAGCCGATATTTTTATTATATACTTTATATTTATTTTAATCAATATTTTATAAATTTTAAATAAATTAGACAACAAATCTTTAAAATAAACATGCTTATACTTTAGATGGCAACTTCTTGAATCTGCAATCCTATTACAGTATGTTTCACAAATAAAGTAATTGTTTAAACATATGAATGTGAATAAAAAGGAAGTAAACATGTAAAAGGGCACTCAGTAATCTGGTAACACTTCACAAGATATCACAGCTGGATTTCATTAAATCTGCAAGGTTTGTGAAATTAAATGTTTAATAGATATTCAGAGATTTGTTTAAACGATGTAGATGCGCATTTGCTGAATGTTGACAGTAAATAAGACAGTATTTTAGCCTAATTGTTTGCCTTTTCTGTAACGAATAATATAAAAGCAACACTTTACTTTTTCGCATACCATTTACTTTCTTTGTTTACCAGTTATGTCTAACAAAGTATTAGATATGACTGACAGAGATCGTAAACTAAGACGGAGAACGTGAGTGAGCTCTGTGTGATCAGACGTGCGTGGTGTTCTCAGCGCCGCCCGTCAAAATAAAAGTCCGGAGCGCTGTCAAAATAAAAGTCCCGCTTCCAAAAACATCGGCCAATCAGAAAAACTTATCGGCCGATGCCGATATTTTAAAAGTGCCAAATATCGGCTGATATATCGGTCGACCACTACATCGTACTATAGTAGAGAAGCACACCGTTGTACAGGAAACACTCCTCAAGACTGAACGAGTTCACTCACGATCAGATTGACTATGAGCTGCAGGAGCTGCTCGAACCACGGGAGAACCTTCTCTCTGTAACTGCTGAAGATCGAGTGCAGGATGTCCGACACCTTGGTCAGGATGTAAACGTCATTCTCGTCCTGAAACACACGTGAGAAACATGGAGAGATCAAGAGGAGCTTTAAAACGAGGGCAAGCAAACATTCAGAACCTGTTAGATGAGCAGCACACCTCATCTTGTAACGTCTCCTCAACCTGCTCGTCATAGTCTTCATCTTGTCGTTTGGCTGAAGAGAAAAGATTTGTATAATACATTATATGGGTCAATTTTTTATTTTGTTGCACCCTCAGATTCCAGAATAGTTGCATCTCATCCAAATATTGTCCTATCAAACCATACATCAATGGAAAGCACCAAATTCAAACCCAAACGCTGTGACCTCGCGCCAAAATGTTTTTATTGGTTTATTAAGTACAAACAGGCGAGTTATGAAAAATTGAGTGTGAGGGATTTGTTCACTTCACACAAAAAGATCTTGGAATGAGATGGCTAACTGTAGTAGCGTTTAGTCCACTGTCTATAATAGCCTAATTTAGAGATCACTTCTTTTTTTTTTTTTACCGACTACCGACAACTTTGATCGGTTAACGTTGATACGGTCAACCATCGGCCAAACGGTCATCGGTTAACATCCCTAATTGAAACTCACAAATTTGAGCATTAAAGATTGCAATAGGCTGATTAAAAAAAAGAAGAAAAGAAGTTTGATCCTGCCTTTAAAGGAGAATAAAGCTTTTGTTTTATGAAAATGTGAACACAAACAAGTTTATTATGAATGAAATGAGCCAAATTGCTATAGGAGTTCAGTTGTTTTTAAATAGCCTGGCAAAAAAAAAAAATAAAGCTGCAATTTTTAATGGAATAAACTACATTTTACAAAATATTCACTTAGAAAACGGTTATTTATACTGTAATTTTTACTGTATTTATCAAATAATCAGCCTTGGTGAGTATAAGAGTAACTCCTGTGTGACTCACCTTGTCTGACCTCCTGGTTTTTAAAATGCTCCTCTAGTTTGCCCTTCAAAATGCCTCCCAGCTCCTCAAAGTGTTCGTTGTTCAGGCACCCGTCTCCCATCAGCTCGACACACTAAGAGTGATGACATTAATTAGAATAACGCACACAAACACCGAACAATTAGCATTTTCTATTTCTACAGTCCAGAACCCCACTGAACAGTTCTGGAGGACTCAAGCAGAACAAACACTGAACTAGATCACAGCGTGAATCACCTTAGCAAACGAGTGCATGATTTCTGACAGCACGTCCGAATCGGGTTCGGTGCCGATGGCTTTGATGAGGGCGTCACACATGAAGTGCCACATCTGAGTGAGGTATTCTGGGCCTCTGACGCGAGCGCACTCCAGCAGAAGAGGCATGGACTCGGCGGCCGCCACTCGCACACGTCAAGACTGAGTTAAGGACGCTAACAGAGTCTCAACATACTTCTGAAATGGTACAAGCAACTCCAGATCCAAAAGTAAGCAAACGAGATCTGCATAAACCAGGAGCATCACATAAGACTAGCGTGATAAAACATTAAAAGGCATATGAAGTAATTGCCTGATATACAGAATGAAATTTCGAACATATGAAGAGAAAACGACTGAAGCTTTGGGGATGTTGGACTCAATCTATGTTTTGATCATCGGAATCAAATCGGGATTGAAGGAACACTCCACCGTTTTTTGAAATAGGGATTATTCACCTTCTTTCCTACATTTAGATAGGTGGGCAAATGCATTTGTCTCAGTGCATGCATTGTTTTAGTTTGACAGGGTCGGCGCTAGCTTAGCTTAGCATAATGAATGGAATCCTTTGTTGCCAGCTAGCATGTCCTTAGTAAAAGTGATATAAAAAAATTAAAAAAACAAGTAATTACTTCTTGTGGCCTGCGTATACACAACAGGTACAAATAGCGATGCAGATTAACACTAGGTGATTTCCTATGCAGATATTGACTTGGGACTATATTAGGGGGAAGCACAGGCAAAGCACTGCTACTTGGGCGCAGCGATATCACGCCCAAGTAGCAGTGCTTCGCCTGTGCTTCCCCCTAATATAGTCCTTAATATACAAGTCAATATCTGCATAGGAAATCGCCTAGTGTTAATCTGCATCGCTATTTGTACTCGTTGTGAATACGCAGGCCACAAGTAGTAATTAGGTGAGTTTTTTTTTTTTTTATATCACTTTTACTCAGGACATGCTAGCTGGCAACAAAGGATTCCATTCATTATGCTAAGCTAAGCTAGCGCCGACCCTGTCAAACTAAAACAATGCATGCACTGAGACAAAAATGCGTTTGCCCACCTATCTAAATGTAGGAAAGAAGGTGAATAAACCCTATTTCAAAAAACGGTGGAGTGTTCCTTTAAGTCTTTGAATAAATCATGTTTTTGTCAAAGTTGTGAATGACAATATGCGCTGGCAACTTTTAGCACTGGTGGGGAAAGAGTTAAAAATGCTAAATTTCCTGCAATTAAAACCAATTAATCAGCCGATATTTGCGATTATCAGTTGTGAAACTTCAATTTTTAATTAACATCTCCAGTTTAGATTTTTGGAAGTGAATCAGTGTAAATCAGGTGTAAAATTGTGCATTTCTTATTTGTGAATGCTAAACTGCATTTTATACCATCTAAAAGCATTGTAAAAATCTAGATATCAGCATTGGCTGACCATTAAACTGCAAAATGTACTGAAGACGAGTCATTTTAGTCTCAGGAAGGATATCATCATGAAAGTAGAACTTGAGCAGAGGGACCATCAGCTTGACGACTTGCTCCGTATATTCGACGAAACCTTCCTTCAGCTCTTTAGCATAACACACCTGAGGAAGAACAGACAGAAGAAATTCAATCTTTCAAGTAATTCAAAGAAACATTTTCACTATGACATGCCAGTAATCTGGTTATTGTGCAAAATTGTAGGGCTGGGAATCGATTCCAATAAGAATCAATTCCTCGATTCTGAGGCTTTGGGAATCGATTCCAAAAAGAATCAATTCCTCGATTCTGAGGCTTTGGGAATCGATTCCAAAAAGAATCAATTCCTCGATTCTGAGGTTTTGGGAATCGATTCCAATAAGAACCAATTCCTCGATTCTGAGGCTTTGGGAATCGATTCCAAAAAGAATCAATTCCTCGATTCTGAGGTTTTGGGAATCGATTCCAATAAGAACCAATTCCTCGATTCTGAGGCTTTGGTAATCAAGAGTGGATTCTAAAGATTCAAATCAAGGAGAATCGACTCCTCTGTAAGAGCCTTTTATCAATTTCAGAGCTAATCATTCATTCTCTCCCTCGCTATTATTGATTGGAAGCCCGATTCATTTCCACTAACAGTTTAGTTCGGTTACTCCATTGTGTAATGCTTCACCTAGAATGTCGTCTAACTGTGTTATGTCATGCTGAAACATTCGATTAATAACACATGGGAACGCATAAAGCTAATTATTACCTTTCAATGGTGTTTGTTGTCACCGTTTCATTCTGTGGTCCTGCATGTCGAACTTGTCCAAAAATGTAAACTACTGATAAATACTGAGCCTATAGTGGACAAGTTTCCTACATTAAAGGTTTGCACTCAAAGCACACAATATAAACATTGATAAACAGATGCGGATGTGTTCTACAAGTCTAAAGCATCTAAAAAAATTTTTTTTTTTTAAACGTATAAACCATGATTTAGCGTTACATGGTGAAAATGGCTTGTACATAACGGAAACTTGAGCGCCGCTCGGACTACGTGTTCTTTGAGTCTTTCGTTAATAAAAAGAATCGAAAACAAAAGGAAAGAATCGAGTCCGGAACAAGGAATCTGGGTAACACTATATTACAGTGTCCTGTTACACGTAGTTACTATAGTATTACTATAAAATGTGCATAATTACATGAAACTAACCCTAAAACACCCTAATCTTAATCCTAACACTACAGTAAGTACATGTAGTTTATTACTCCATCCGTGTAACAGCGTAATTATATATTTAGGTACTCTTTAAAATTAAAGGATTAGTTCACTTTTAAAAAAACTTTTGCTGATAATTTACTCACCCCCATGTCATCCAAGATCTCCATGTCTTTCTTTCTTCAGTCGAAAAGAAATTAAGGTTTTTGATGAAAACATTTCTCCATATTATGGTCTCCAATGGGACCCAAACGGTTCAAGGTCCAAATGACAGTTTCAGTGCAGCTTCAAAGGGCTTTAAACGACACCAGACGATGAATAAGGGTCTTATCTAGCGAAATGATCGCTCATTTCAAAAATAAATAAAAAAGTTTAAGTTTTATAAGCACAAATGCTTATACACCTTGCTCGGTTCTGTGATGCGCGTTCGTGACGTCACGTAATACGCAATTACGTTTAAAACGTCACGCTTGAAAAATTTGTCCTGAAGAAAATTCTCTTTTAGGCTTTTTAATATTAAAACACCCAGGATACGCACACGAAATGGGCATTTTAAATGATAATCTGACAAATACATTTGAAAATGTGTATATGATCCTCCTTCCGCACATTTGTAAACACGTCAAACGTGACCTTTTCAACGTAATTGCGTATTACGTGACGTCACAAACGTGCATCACAGAACAGAGCAAGGCGAGCATTTGTGCTTATAAAACTTAAACTTTTATTTATTTTTGAAATGACCGATCGTTTCGCTAGATAAGACCCTTATTCATCGTCTGGTATCGTTTAAAGCCCTTTGAAGCTGCACTGACACTGTCATTTGGACCTTGAACCGTTTGGGTCCCATTGAAGTCCATTATATGGGGGAAAATCCTGGAATGTTTTCATCAAAAACCTTCATTTCTTTTCGACTGAAGAAAGAAAGACATGGACATCTTGGATGACATGGGGGTGAGTAAATTATCAGCAAAGGTTTTTTTTAAAAGTGAACTAATCCTTTAAGTGCAACTGGAACCAGAATAAAACAGCCCTACAAAATTGACTTTTTTGCTAAAAACGTAAGCATGAACCCGAGAACATTTACAGAATTTTACCAGCCATGCAACTGCATTTTTCATGCATCATTTTATTAAAAGCAATAAATTCAGATGAATTTAACACATAATTTTTTTCAAATTAATAAAAAAAGGAAATGTATTGGTTTACATTAGCAAGACTCTCTAGAAAACAACTGCTTTATAGCCGAATCAAACTCATCATAATTGATGAACTTTGCAACGTCAACCGTTTTTGAACTGACTTAAGTTGAATGACACTATCGTCTGTAGAAAAGCTTCTTTATAGTTGAGTTTGCTTCATAACTATTGAACTTTGTAACATTCACACTGTAACTGGAATGAATGAACGAACGTTTAACTAAATTGAATCCGCTCTAAAAAGACTAACCTGGCTCAGAGTTGAAACTATTCATTTCATAATTAAAGACCTTTGCAAAATTAAGTGTTATTTTCTTTATTACTGTGAAGCTGCTTTGAAACAATCTGTATTGTATAACCACTATAAAAATAAAAGTGACTTGCCAAAAATATTAACCATGTTTTTTGTTTCTCAAACGCCTAAGCCACTCAAAGCATCTTAAAGTTCAACTATAAGAGTTTGTTTTTGTTGCTGGATAAACTACATGTCTGAGAGGTTCTCCATCTCACCAGCATCTGGCACGCCGTGGCCTTCTCCTCCAGTCCTGCGGTCTTGATGCCAAAACTCTGCTGGTCTCCAAGATTCACAAACTCCCACCCATCATCTTCAGACATGTTCTCCATGTCCTGAGCTGAGAGAGCCAGAGGAAAAGGGAGTTACTAACACACCATTACAATAACAACACAAGTGAGAGTGTGAAAATGCACTAGGAACAGAACTCTTACTATCGAGGAGAGCCACTTCAGGTTTGATGGAGGCCGTCTTCATCAGCGGACCCATCACCACAGGCAGGTACTGCTGGAACTCCTTCCCCAGGATCTTACACATGCGCGCCCATGCCGAGATCATGTAGGAGATCTGGAAGCGCACGAAGAGCTCAATAAGACAATAAGAGAAACTCTAGTTTCAGGATCCATGATTTGCTTGGTTTTTGCTGACCTGTGGGTCATCATCCTCAAGGTCATTGAAGTCAGTTTGTGTCTTCAGGAGGAGTTGCATCACAGCTGAAGCATCCGGCATGAACTACAGGAGCGAGCAAACAAACAGAAGGGTTGCATGGACAAATCAAACACACTATTCAGAAGCAAACACACCGGCACATTTCTTCCATTCAAAAGTAGTTGCTGGCATAAGCGACTGGGATTAAATGAGATGTATTCACTTGTCAAATTGCATTAAAATAAATGCATTCATTTATATTTATTTAACAAAAAAAAAAAATTATGAGATACTAAAATCATCAAAAGTATAAAATTAAAATTATATATATATATATATATATATATATATATATATATATATATATATATATATATATATATATATATATATATATATATATATTTTTTTTTTTTTTTTTTTTTTTATTACATTTTTTTTTTTTTTTGTTTATACTTTAATTGTGACTTCTATTTATTTAAATTAGGTAGAATTTTTTACATTAAATATTTTAATAAAATAGATAAATAGAGATCACCACATACAATAAAAAAGAAAAGAAATTAAGATGAAATAAGTAAATTAGATCAAATAAAATAAAATTAATTAAAATCAAATACTGATAAATAAAACATGATCAAGTAAAAAATTTAAAATAAAAGGATAAAATTAAACTTAAATATATTCAAACACATCCAAATACATTAAAAATCATAATACACAATTAAATTAAGGTAAAAATAAGTCAAATAAAAATGGTTTTAATTGTTTGTTTATAGTTTAACGCCATGCCAGCTATCTTCATAAATGGTTAAAATCAAATATTTATATTTCTTTCCTTTAATACCATGCCAGCTTCTTTGGCTTCGTTCATAGCCAGAGTCTGGTTTAGTTATTCAGAAATAAAAATTGAATCCTTTTAATTTTTTCTAAAAAACCTTAAAACTAAATTTGGATTTACTTGGTTAAAAAACCTTTTCAAAAGCATGAACATAATAAAACAAGTTCCTCAAAGTGGTAGAATTATTACAGCCAAAATAATAAATCTACATAAAAGTAGTCATTTTAAAATCACTCTCATATTTAGTTGATTTACTTTAAATAACTTGAACTTCCTAATGGTCCATTTTATTTTATTAACTTTAAAATGAGTTTTTCCTGATCCATGCTAAAGCCACACACACACACACCTTGTCTTTGCCCACAGCCAGGCCGATCAGGCTGATGCACTCGATGGTCTTTCCCCGGAGCAGCCGGAGCTCCTTCTGAACGGCGTTCTCCACGATGTGTTTGAGCGAGGGCATGAACAGGTCGTAGTAGGGCACGAACTTCTCCTCTGCGGTATCAGCCACTGACGCGATGGACGTCACAACCTGCTCCAGAACCAGTTTAGTGCCTTTCTGGATCAGCTGGAAGAATAAAAACCACCATTACGGAAGGAAGTCACCAACATATCCCTGATTCAGTGTGAAACCGCATCAAACTGCATGCAGGAGAAGATCTCACACACACGGTCAAACCATTTATGATCACACAACTCAACACCTCCTAACATCTGAAGTGAGGTTCAGCTGAATTTCAATTCAAGAAACTGAAATGAAACTGCATTCATTTTTTAATTGAAGCTGAACTGAACCCAACCCAGATCAAACTAAAATCTCACCGCGTTAGCTTTGTGCACCTAACAGAAGGGAAAACAGATGCGACCGTGAAGCTGCAGTTTCCACAAGACAACAGGAGAGTTAAACTCATTAAAGGAGCAGCTTGGGATTCAAACTCCCTTTAACCAATCCAATAACTGAAAGGGATGAGAGCACCTCCTGGAGTTTGGCGACCATGATGACGTGCAGGTGTTGGACGAGGCTGTCCAGATAGGGGATGAGGAGTGTTTTGGGACAGTCCTCGGTGAAGTTGATGAGGGCGGCAGCTGCGTGGGCCTGGACCCGAGGGTTCGACTGATCCTCCATGGTCTGCAGGAGCGCTGAGATCACCTGCCCCAGGGACAAATGAGACCACAATGAGAAACACAAATCCTTTAAATTGGATGCAAAATTCACTTTTATATGGTGTTTGCATATAAATGTGTCTTTGCAGTGTGTGGACACAACCACCATACAATGAAAAAAATCCATGCACTTTCTTTTTAATCCTCAAAGTCTAAACACTCAATATACAAGCCGTTTAGATTTTCTGAGCAATATGGCTGAGGGCGGAAATATGTTAATATGGGAAATATGCTAATACAGGACAGTCCGTCAGCGGTCGTGGGCGGAGCATGAGCAATATGACATTATCATAGTTGACATTATCAGTTGCTCATTATCATTTAAAGAGACAAGCACCGAAACAGGGCGCTGTTTTTGAGGAGGTAAAAAGGGTGTTTTACACAACTATTGAGGAATTTTAAACTGTTACAAACTTTACATGAAAACCCTAAAGAAATCACAGCAACTTGTGTAAAATGGGCATCCGATGACACCTTTAAAGGGATAGTTCTCTCAAACAGGGCTGTCGTCAATTAATTCAGCATAGTCACTGAAAGGAACACAAGTTCAGTACTTCCTTTCATAAATAAAATGTTATATTTAATAAATCAATATCAATAACAGAAGTTGTAATAAAAAGCTATAATACTATATTTTATAACCAATAATAAAAGAAAACTACTATTGTGTTTATAGTAGTAAAAGTTTTTAAAATTCCAACATGTATTTTTTCAAATAAAACTATTTTAACAATAACACTAATAAAACATGATCAAGGCCTAAAATTAACATTCACAAAGCCAAATGAGTGTGAAAACCTGTGTGAAAAAAAAACACATATATAAAACTGTCAATGGCCAGTTGTCTGGTAATGTTTATGAATTGTAACAATTGAATAGTGAATTGTGCATCGTCATGAAAGTTTAAGCCTTGCAAATTTAACAACCACTTTATATGAACAGATTTAATTTAGGCTTCTATTCACAAACATTGATCAGCGAACAAACAGAAGCTCAACCGAACCTGTTCGACACGCAAGAACCTCTTGCAGGTTGAACACAAGAATGAACCTCATTGGTTCACACAACTCAAGCAAACATGCTTGAGCTTCTGTTTACCACAACTGATGTGTGAGTTGATGAAGGTTTGTGTTAATAAAAGCCTAAATTCAATCTTTTCATCATAAAGCAATCAAGTCTCTTCAGAAAATGTAAACTAAACCGATTCATGTGGATTAGTTTTACTTTAAAAAACATGTTTTGAACAACATGAGGGAGAGTAATTAGACAATTTACATTTGCGGGTGAACCATCCCTTTAAAGCTATCTGCTTTGCAAGAGTTGGAGCAGTTTACTTTTTTCCTTTCCCAATTCATTATATGAACATTAAGGAAATGCCTTGTGTCAGAGACAATTTATATAAGAGACATGCCACTTCCTCAATCCTCAATACAACTATATAAGGAAAACCAGTAACGGCAAAGATGGCGGTTGTATGCACATGTCCCGCCCCTCCCGCTGGAAAGCCAATCATCTGCTTTTAACAGTCAGCAACTGACCACTAAGGAGCGAATGTACAGTGACGTGACATAACTGCCATATTCAACCTGTGCTTTCGCGCTGTGGCTGGCGCTGAGCCAAAGACGGACGCGCTCAGCGCTTGTCATAGGCTATATCACAACTGTTCAGTGTTTTAACCACATAATGTTTATTTTAGGTTTCAGACATTTAAATACATATAATTGTTTAAGTGCTTGGCACAACACCGGCATTCTGGATAGAGACGTAAATGAAGTTGCGTGTCGTGAACGTGAACCCTTGCGCATGCGTAGTAAAAGTATAACCTGTGGGGAAAAAGGCGTTTTAAACCTTATTTTTGGGCAAAGTCATCAAACTTTTTCAGCGATTTTTATCATATTTTACTGCTGTTTCTATACATGCAGTTTTTATGTCCCGGTGACCAGTGAAAGTGCAGTTCTGACTCTCTGCCCATTCATTTAGATAGGAGCCTGGTCTTGTTAGTCCGAAATAGCTGCCCGGAGGCGTTGCCAAGATGGCGGCCGAGTGGCACGACTTGCCTAAAAGGACTTTGCTTGTGTTCACTGTGAAGCAAAAACACATTTAAAATACAACACCACATAAATAAATAAAAATACCTTGTCGTGGAATTTCTTCTGGAAGGTGGGGGCGAAGTCTGTGGCCATCTGTCCAATAGCGTTGCAGGCAGCGTAGCGAACCCTGGGGTGCTGAGAGGTTTGGAATGAGGCTACGTTTAGCGTCTGTACTTGCTTGTTCATACGCAAATCAAGTGGTGATTTATGGGCCATAAAAGAGTTCTTACAGGATCCTGACAGAAGAGCAAAACGAAGCTGACGATCTCACTCAGAATGGCCTCCATCTGTTGGTGACATCCCTCGCCGATAGCAGAGAGCGCCATCAGACCAGCGTGCCTGTACTTCCAATCCGCTGCGAGGCAACAAGACCGGTTACATGAGTGCATTTACAGCAATATTATGATTTCCGTTCAATCAAATGCATCAACTCACGGTTCTGCAACATCTGCATGATGTGCTGTTTGATCATGGGAAGGACGATCTTTCCTCCGAGTCCACAGGCAATCCTGTCCAGAGCGCTCTCACCCGCCACCGCATTACTGAACACCAGAAAAGCACATTTATAAAGACACAGAATCACTAACAAATAAGCTTTGACAGGCATTTCAAAAGCAATAACGCCACTCTCAGAGATCAAATCCTAGCGAGCTTCACAAGTAATGGGAAATTACTAGTATGCACATTTTTCCCAGTGGTGTACAGTGTTAAATACACCGTTTCTTTTATGATGCAAACATTATTCTCACCTGTCAAAATCATCATCTTCTAGTTCATCTGCCATGGCCCAATCCTCATCCTCCTCCAGATCCACCATCATACTCAACATCTGAGGAACTGAAACATTCACAAGACTGTTGAACTTCACAGCAGACGACATGCTAGCGGCACTCGACGCAGACGACATGCTAGCGGCACTCGACGTTGAGCAATTAGCAGTGCTAGGTCGTCACTAATTTCCATTGCTAACAATGAGCCTGAAGTCAATTCAGTCTGAAGTCACAACAGCTCTGCAGTTTTTGAAATGCAGTATTTTTTTCTACTATATTTTAAGCATTAATAATAGTAATACAGAAATCATTCGTAATTGTTAAGTTGTAATAATTTAAATTGGTATTTTTTACTATCAATATAACGTAAATTTAAATTGATATTTTTACAACTATCATTAAATTACTACTATTTTTATTATTATTATTATTATTATTATTATTATTATTATACTATATTGTTTGTAAATCAAATCAATATATTTATACAATTAATAATTAAAAATTGTTATTTAAGTTTATATTTTTTCTACAATCGTTAAATACTACAGTAGTTGCCAATAAAAATCAACACACATTTATAACCAATAGTAATAAAAATACTACATTAAATAGTTGTAATTAAAATTACTACTATAATCATTAAATAAATTATTAATACTATAGTTGTAAATCAAATCAATATATTTATACATTTTATAACCATTACTAATAATTAACATTTTATTTACCATAACCATTAACAGTAATTTAAATACACACACACACACATATACATATATATATATATATATATATATATATATCATTTACTCCCCCTTATGCGAGTAATTGATGACATTTTTGGGTAACAAACCCTTTAACAAAAAACACTGAAACATGCAAAATTACTACATATGCAATACACAAGTTTAGCCAGACTTGCGAAAAACGCTTTAATTCATTGTTAAAACTATCAAACTAATAACATAAGTTAGCAAAACAAGTACTTGTGTGTTCAGTGTGAGGAAGTGAAAATGCTACAGGTTAATTTGCATGGAACAGCACACAGATTGTAGATTGACGAGTTTCATTAGCTTCGACTGAGGCATTTAGCACTGTAACACAGGAAGTGTTAAACGTCTCTCTCTTACCGCTCTGAGCGACGATGTTGGTGTGTTTCCTCAGCATGGCAGCAGCGGTTTCAGAGAGTGTGACGATGACTTCCAGAGCCAGCTGACGCTGCATGTTTGTGAGGTTGGTGTCCGCACACAGCTGTTAAGAGGAGACAAATCAACATTCTGCACTTCTTACAATCATCTACATCACGGCATTGAGGCCGTTTAGAGTGAATATTTGCTAGTGAAAACTTGTTTCTGCAACCGGGCTATGGAAGGTGCATGAAACTGGCAACTTCCAAGCATTAAATCGCAGAGATAAATATGTGCCTGTCAAATAAAACCTCAAGAATCAGCACGGACGAGCCGTCTCAAGGAACCACCAGGCACATCTACACACATTCATAATAAAAGAAATACAACCGTTTACCTTTAGGCTCAGTTGGAGAGTGGCTTCCAGGTTTGGTCTCAAATATTTGGGGGCCGTGTCTGCAATTTCCACCAATGACTTCAGCACGGAGTCGTCACCAGCATAACACGATTCATTCACCGCCTGATTAGGGAAAGAAAGATTCTTTTAGTGCACTTTATCAACACTAGGGATTTTTTCTATTGGTTTAGATAACTTGTCCTGCAAAAATTATCAGCCCAACTATTTAAAAAAAAAAAAAAAATCAGGTGAGTGTCATTTTCACCCATATAATCTTGTACTCTAATAAATAAGATCTTGAACTCTAATAAATAAGATTGTTAGGACACTTCAAACCTAATGCACGGATCCAATATACTGATACACATCTGATTTTCTCCCATCGGTTTACATTCACTGAAGACATAACTGACAAGCATACTTAGCAATATTGCAGTCTGAATTGTCAGATGATGATTATATGGAAGAACTCAATTCAGGCGTTTTAAATTCATGTCTTGAGCTTAAATGGGTTAAAAATCACTTGACTGTTTAAACCGGCAAGTCTTAACCATGTGAAATCGATAAACTCAAAATCTAATGACTAAAATTTGACTATCATTTGGCTAAAATCAAATGTCCTGAGCATCTTTTCACACATCAGGCAGTCCTTATTGTTGTTTTTTTTGCTCTGATTTAAATGGAAAGCATCAACGCAAACAATGAAATTAATAAAAAGGTGCATTAAATTAAGCAATGGTGACTAGACAAGTGTTCATATGTACATATTTGTCCCTCCAGTTTAAAGGAGAACTCCGGTCAATTTTAACATTGAGCTCATTTTTTTGTACATTTGGAGTGCTGTTAATACAGAGAACAACGACAAAAATCGTTGTTGCCTACACCGAGTTATTCTATTTTTAAAATTTGCACCCTGTTGACTTCAATGGGGCAAGTACTAAACCTGCTTTTAGCCTCTTAACATCCTTGATGTGTCATTACAAGTGCACAGAAAATGTGAGTGATTCCTTCTGAGTGAACACGAGTGAGTCTGACTGCAGTAGATGTGAAATAAATGTATAAAAATGATGTTATTTAAGCCAGCGCAAATATCTTTGTTTACATCCTGTTTTTCGGTTGAAGTCCAAAGTAGTCGATTGCAGAGTTCACACGCATAGGTTTAATACCTATGATCACGCGCGTGAACTCGGCAATCGACTACTTTGGACTTCTGTTCACTCAGAAGGAATCACTCACATTTTCTGTGCACTTGTAATGACACATCAAGGATGTTAAGAGGCTAAAAGCAGGTTTAGTACTTGCCCCATTGAAGTCAACAGGGTGCAAATTTTAAAAATAGAATAACTCGGTGTAGGCAACACCGATTTTTGTCGTTGTTCTCTGTACTGACAGCACTCCAAATGTACAAAAAAATGAGCTCAATGTTAAAATTGACCGGAGTTCTCCTTTAAACTTGGCAAAATGACGCATTCAAAAGCAGGAACTAACAAGCAACATCCAGAGCAATAAAACATTGAACGTGACAAAGCCCATATTCTGCAGTGTTTGAAGTGCGAGTGGTTAAGAGCTCGTCACCTGTAGTATGCCGGGAAGAAGGTCTGAAAAGTGTTTCAGCAAAGCCGTGTTTCCCTCATTGGACAGGATGAAGGACGCAGCGGCACGTGCAGCCAGGGTTCGAATCTGAAAGAACAGAGTTTAAGATTACAGGGCTTTTAAAAATCAAATTTAAGACAAGACCTTTAAGGCCTGTGCAAAATTAATACCATATTCAGAACAAAACCAAAAAACTCATTCTGCACACATTAAACTGCAAATTAGGGAACCTGCAAGTTTAACCATGTTTTACTCAATATATACATACTGAAATTACACATGTATATTATTGGAATGATTGTACTTGTAAAATCCCAGAGAAGCCACAAGAGTTTGCTGAATTTATCAGGTAAAAAAAAAAAAACATTTGATGTATAATACGGGTCTTTAATTATAAACAAGCCTAAAACACAGGGACTCTTATTTTGAAATGTCTATGCTTTACTATTGCTGGCTGCTCATTCAAAAAAGATGGAGATAATATCCACTCTAACAGTCCTCTAAAACATTACAATATAAACACCATAAAGTAAAGATTGTTTATTTATCTACAGTAGATCATAAGCAAATCGCAAGCCTATAGAACGTGCAACGGTTTTGACTTTGAATGTGCAGCGCTCAATGTTTAATTCAACCATCAGCTTTTGAAGTTTAATGATCAGAGACTTGTTCTAAAATGTAAGACTTTGACCTTAAATTTGATCAAGCTGAATGTAAGCGCCAGTGGGAATCCTGAATTAGTCACTTATCGTGAACCAACGTGTAAAAAAGGCAGATACTAAGCAAGACACTGACCTGTGGGTTTTCCTGATCCTGCATACACTGAACCAACATGCGCTTGATCACTTCCATGTAATGCTGCTGCTGATTGCCAAAGATACCTGGGAAGTTCCTGTACGAGGAGGAAACAAATGATTCAGAAAGAGAAATGCAACAGTACTTTTACAGCATAGTTTGACTCAGATCAGTTGCTATAGAGCTGGTAAGTCCCGCCCCTTCCGCTAACCCCACTGGACCTCTAGGTTGAAAAATCGTCAATACAAGTGAATGTGAGAAAATAATTATTTTCTGGTCCCGTTTGAATTTTGCCATGAATGTGAACATATGTTGTCTGTGAATTTTTAATATAATTTTTCGTGTGAAGAATGCTACAATTTAGCGGGTAGAAGATACGGTTAGACTTTGTGTGAGAGCACTTTGTGGACTACAACTCTTCGCTGCTTTCAGACGGGAATCTGAAGAAAGAACAGCCCATTTGGTTTAAATGGTGACATTTGGGTACAAAACACACAGGCATCTCGATCTGTCTCCATAGATTATCGCAGCATTAGCACCGTGATTTGACAAGTGGAGGGAAATGTGTTATGGGGCGACGTCACATAGGCGATATGTAGTCTCTCGTTATGTCTTTTCCACAACTGCTAGCCAAAGAATTGTACAATATACTGTCAAACTCGTAACATGAAAAATTGTATAAAAAAAAAAATTCACAGTCAACATATGTTCACATTCATAGCACAATTCAAACGGGATCAGAAAATAATTATTTTCTCCCATTCACTTGCATTGACGATTTTTCAACCTAGAGGTCCAGTGGGGTTTTACGGATGGGCGGGACTTACCAGCTCTATAATCGGCTATAGTTGATTAGCGTAAAAATTCACGCACCAGAAAATATGCAGCGCTGCTTCTCTGAGGCCGACGTCCTGAGAGTTGACCGAATCGAACAGGAACTTCAGGATCTCTGGCCACTGATTGTTGCCGTCATCATCTTGGGATAAGAACAGAAGGTATTAGATCGCCTCTACACTAGAGGGTGACATGCGAATGGATTTTCAAAACTCTCCCATCCCACAAAAAAAAAAAAACTTCCCATCCCAATCCCACAAAAAAACTGGGGGAAAATCCCATCCCAATTCCAGAAGAATGAAAATCCCACCCAATCCCAGAGGAATGACTCCCATCCGGGTTTTTAGGCCGAAATCTGTCAGTTACAGTAAAAGATACAGTACAGATCACAGCATGCCCACCTTAGTTGAATAAAAATCCAAAACGTAGTTATTTTATTGAACTGAAAGCCATCTTAAACAATGCACACATTAAACTTCATGTAAATCATCCATGCAAATACAGACACACGCAAACATTATGCTGTTTAATTTTGGTTACTTCATCCCGCCCAGAAATGTCTGAGCACAACTGAGGTGTAATTTTCCGACAGTAGTCGTTGCAGCGTGGCTTTCATGTCTGACTCCATTTTGATTAGGATTTTCGCGGCTACAAAGTGCATTGGGAAGCCTTCTCTTATATTATTGGTGGTTGGCATTGGCAATTTGGCCACCGACTGTTACGGGTGGAGCACGTCATTTACTTAACCAGCCACACCAAAGCAAACAGGAGAGCATAAAGAGACAGGGCAAGTAGAATAGAGTTCAATATTAAAATGTGTAAGTGGTATATTTGTGTATAAAGTTGGGTATCATAGTATTATTATGATTCCCGGTCCCACCCACTCCCGCTGACATTTTTTCCTGTCCCGTCCCAATCACGTGATTAATAGTGATTTGTTTCCCATCCCACGGGATTCTAGGGCCCTATAATTTCCGCGATCACGGAATCGGCAAATTAACGCGGAATCTAGTGTCAATCTAGTGTTTTACATATTTGGAATAAAATTCTGTTTTTGTGTGGGAGAAAAACGTATGTCTGAGGAAAATCGCATATTACTGAAAGAACGAGCAGAGAGAGAGGCCCGGTCGCGCGCGCGTCTTCAAACTGTCTTGCTCTCTCTCACTCCCTCACGCTTAATCTAAATCAATTGAGAATTGACACAATGGTAAAAGATCGGAAGAACGAAGTTTCACGTGGAGCATTCGGATATTTTTTCCTGATTTAGGCTACCGCTGGGTGTGAATTGTGCAAAAAAAAAAAAACTTAACCTTTCCTTCTTCTCTGAAAAGCGTTCTGCCCATTCAGCTGACATAAAAAACACTTTCAATAAACTAAACAAAACCTATCCAATGATGAAATGTTTTCTGTGTTGACAAATCTTGTGCGATGTCCTAAAACTGCCGGGATAATCACACAACGCGTACAAGTCTGCTAATGATACGTCTGATTCGCGAACTAATGACTCCTTTGAACCGATTCACTTTAATGAATGGTTAAAACAACTGATCTGTCCAACACTGAATCGGTTCGGTGAATAACAAAATCGGTAACACTTTACAATAAGGTTCCATTTATTAAACTCTAGTTAACTAGATCAGTTAACATTAACTATTAATAAACTGCACTTCTACAGCATTTATTAATCTTTATTAATGTTAATTTCACCATTTAGTAGCCTACATTATTTAAATGAAAAGTTGTATTAGTTAACATTAGTTAGCTTAATGCACTGTGTGAAGAAACATAATAAAAATACAGGGTTAGGGTTAACTAAGATTAACAAAGATTAATAAATAGTAACAAATGTATTGCTCGTGGGTTCATGTTAGTTAGCCTAATACATTCACTAATGTAAACAAACCAAACCACATTTAACACCTCTTAAAATGAGAATTTTGTTTGTTACCTCAATAAATTTAGGGTCATTCCCATTTTATTTGTGTACATTTTAATCATTAATATTAAAAACACTCTTTTTACGACTAAAATAACAGTAAAGGGTAAAAAAAAACTGAATTCCCAAAAATTAAAACGGAAAAAACGGAATTTGCAAAAATTAAAACGGAAAAAACGGAATTTGGGAAAAAATAAAACGGAATTTGGGAAAAAATAAAACGGATAGGGCCCTAAGATTCCTGAAACAAAACAAAAAAAGTCAAGCTCTACTCCACACCACTCGGTGTGGCCAAACCAAGCTACGGGTCAACCAACAGCAAACTGACCGATGAGATTTCGGGAGAGCTCCGCGGCGATGTCGCAGACCTTCTTGCGGATGTTGGAGCAACCGTCGGACTGGATCCCAGTGAGCAGCTCAGTCTTGATGGCCGTCTGCATGTCGATGGTCAGACTGGGATAGACCTCCTCGAAAGACGAGGACAGCAGACGTCGCAGCAGAACAGCTGCCATCTGTTTAACCTGTGGAGACACATTCAGAGCTTTACACACCGCTTCTGTAACCGACCGATCTGCGCTGGGAGGGACACGCTGTGCAAATAAAGCCAGTTTCCCCATCCAGTCTACAAGAAGCCTCTAAAGAGCATTTTGATGTTTTAAAAAAACTATGCAATAAAGGAGCATGACGCTGTGCTATGTGAAGCATTAGCATTATGGGAACACGATTGGACAATTAGCATTCAGGATCAGAACGGTTTTACCAAGTGGCCATGGTAGTCTTCACATTAAACGCTTAAAGATAGAGTTCACTTCAAAATTAAAATTCTGTCATTTACGCATCTTCAAGTTGTTTAAAAAATGTATGAATTTCTACTGAACACAAAAGATATTTTGAAGAATGTCGGTAAACATCCATTTAATGGACTTCATTGACTTCCTTGCACCGTGTCCTAACGCAGAAACTGTTTCTATTTTTCTGCGACGTCGCGCTGGAACAACGAACACAAAGTGTGGCAATGATAATCTCAGGTGCTGTTTATGTGCTTTATTTAATGTTAAAAGCGTGTAATGTGACTTTGAATATCATGTAGTGCTCCAGCTTTGTGGCTGTAAAAGCAACAGTGGATAATTCACCTCAGATCTTGAAATTAAACAAATGGAAACAAGAACGTTCAAACTGTGAACAAACAAGTGTATTCTTTGACAAAGATTGTTTTAGTAACTCAGCCTATGTATTTGAATAATGTTTAAATGGTGTAATATTTGTGTATTTGATTATGCAGCTTCTTATCCATTTTCTTGCAATTGCCATCAAGATTACTCTCTGGTGCCGTGAGACTCCGCCCACTCGCTGTTCTGATTGGCTGACTCCGCCCACACGCTGTTCTGATTGGCTGACTCCGCCCACACTGTTCTGATTGGCTGTGGGTTTTGATTGATTTCGACGCATCTCACTGTCACGTCTAGTGTGGACTGACTAATTATTAGTCGCTGGAATCTTATCGCATCGCGTCTGGTTATGACACAGTGTTAGTAGGAAAAAAGTAGGTCCATCAACTGTTTGGTTCCCGACATTCTTCAAAATATCTTGTGTTGAGCAGAAGAAAGAAATTCATACAGGGTGAGTAAATGAGTTTTCATTTTGAAGTGAACTATTCCTTTAAGTTACCTACTTGGATCAAGAAAAGACTGAGAGAACAAAGTACACGAGGACTTTTCCAAGTAGAACGATGCACTCTAGTTTCACAGATCTATAAATATCGGAGGTCAGGAGAGCAAACGAGACAGTAGGTGAAGAGGACAGAAAGACTAAAGAGGACAATTAAACACATTAGATGAGAAATGGGGAAGGATCTTTTGAGAAAGAGCACGAGATTGTCATCTTGAATGTTAAATGTAGTTAAACATGTTTATCTCCATACTGCTTTAACTTTAAGTGTTGTCCATCCTGTTCAGTGTCTCACTGTTTGTGCTTACTTGGTTAAACATTCACATAACATTTGTAATTTATTGTCTATAATTGATAACTTAGGGGAAATGGTTGCAATTTTTGGTGGTTAAAAAAAAAAAAATCAAAATTAGATGAAACACTAAACTGGTACAATTAACTGAAGTAAGTTTAAGCTGAAGTTGCACTAAACTGGAAATACTAAAATAAATAAAAGCCTAAATAGTAATTTTAAAAAGCACAATTACTAATATTCAAATAAAATCAGAAAATAAAAGCAAAACATCAATAAAACCTACAATAGCATATGAAAAAAAACACTAGTGATCAATTGCAATTTAAAAAAACTCCAGGTTTGCTGTGCTTGTTCGTAGGGTTGCACAATACGTGATTATACATCAATAAGATAAATAATAAAACTGATCATTGATTACCAAATAGAAAAACAAAAATATTAATAAAATATAGCATTTAACAATCAATTTAATAAAGTTGCAATACTAATATTTATGCATTTCACTCTGAAACATCGTTACTTTAAATGATTAATCATGCAGCACCACCCCGATTATCCAGGGTTAGGTGCGCTGTGCAAGCCTGTCTGCTCTTGTAACGGCCTCAAGTATAACGCAAGCTTCGGACCGGCGCAGGTTTAGTCTCACCTTGAGCAATCAGTTGTTCCAGGAATTGGTGTAAACGAGCTCTAGTCTGAACACCACCAGAGGCTCCACTTAACCTCACCCACGCACGGTCAGCACAACGCCGTTACTAAACTACTTAAACATCTCGATGACTACAAGGCACCGGCACACCGTCTGACCCTGAGAGAGCAGGTATGAGGAATAATGGACGTGTAAACAAAGCACTTTCTGCCTCTTTAAAGGCACTGCATAGTCCAATCGTGTGCCTGGAAAACACAACACAGGGCCGATGACGGTGAACACACACTCACGTACCTCCTCAGCAGCGGATGCATCACGGATGGCCTGCAGTAAAAATGTGATCTTCGTCTGACCGGGGATGGTGTCGTACGCTTCCTACAAGAGCAAAGAGGAACGGTTACTGGAGGGCTGAGTGCCAACACATTATATAAATGACTTGATTTACAGGGTCACAGCTTTAAAAACACAAGTATGTTACAAGAGGAAAAAAGACACTCAAGTAACTTGTGTTCATTTTGCATGAGTCAAACGGATTCTTGGAGTCAGTTTACAAGTGACAAATGGACGTTGTTATGCGCAGCATGTCTGGAATGAACAGACGTAATCAACAGGAACACACACACACCTTTATACCTGCTAGAGATTTTACATTGTGGAAATGTTTGCAGTTAACAATCTCATGGCAGACACACAAGAGTGGCATCACAGCTGATTTCCAGGGGCCAGTCTGGCCGTGTCATGCAGTGTGTCTGAGTCAGTTTCCGCTCAGCATTAGAGGCATGCTGCTCATGTATTGTCTGTGCTAAAGGAAAGTGCTGACCGATGGCAGAGATGAGAGATAAGACCCAATGACCTGTCCTGATCCACATGAGCTCGGTTTGAACTCCACACGCGGCGGCTTTAGCACAGATAAAGAAGCTCCTAAACAAAAGACCAGTGGAACACGCGCCAAAGGGGCCCGAGTTTTGGTGGGAAAATTCGAATTTGAAGAGAAATTTGGAACGCTGGTGAGCTTCCATGTGACTAAAGTCGTTAGAAGTCCGTTTAAAAAACAAATAAAATACGTTAAATCTAAACGGTTAAATACTCATCCCTGACCCAAATCCAAGGTGTTTCCATGACTTGACAGAATGAATGTGCATCTTTTGTGAGAAGCTCACCTCATTGCGTGAAGATGGGTGTAAAGTTACTGTTTAATGAGTGAAATACAAGACTCGCCACAATTACCAGTTCTTAAATATTCATTATTTTACTTGGAAATGCTGTTTGCTTATCGGGTAACGTTAGAGATAAACGAGTACAATTTATGCAAATTACAAAACAGACTGATGAGGTTTTGTTTCGGTGGTCACTTAATGATCGCCACTCTGGCAGATTTCGTAATTTAGACGCAAATGTGACTCGTTTAGCTCTAAAACCCTCACAGAACTGACACACCGATTTAACGACCCGTTCGAGCAACTCAAGCCGATCTGAGCGACACCTGCGCCCGGTTAGCAGAGCCACAACAGCCGCTCGAATAATAACGCAAAAGCGGACGTTGAAAGATTAGGTATGGGGGGGGGGGATTCGACAATTAGGCGTATTAAAACACAGACTGGACACAAAATCTCGTATAAATCAATGTTTGTAATGTTTGAATGCTAGTTAGGCCACGTTGATACGCAACACACTACAGTGCTGTCCTGATTCACAGATGAATCGTCCATTTGAACAGATTCCTTTGAATGATTCGATCGAACCGATTCGCCAAAGGTTTGGCTGATTTCGGGAATATCATACTTCTTTCATTACGTCTGCAATATATTTAGATGACAGAAAAAGTACGCTTAATATATATTGTACGCTATTCCTTATTCAGCCTCCGTAAAACACTGAAACATAAGTAGAAATTATATCTTATTAAACTTAAGCATCAATATGATGAAAAATAATTGGGTGATTTTTAACTTTCCAGTCAAAAGTCTCACATGAAATAAAAATTATACAATTATTTAATACCAAGCACACATACTGTGATTAAATAAAACTATTTAATTTAAAAATAAGAAAACAAGATTTCAGTCGATCGACATATTCATATATTAAAGAGCTACGCTTCGAAATATTTTGAGTGATGATGACTCAAAAGAATAGATTGATTTGCTTCTAGAGTCGGCTCGCTGAAACGAATCGACTCTCTGAAAAGATTCGGAGCCGCATAGCAGCAGCAGCAGCGCGCGCTTCACACATGTGCTGGGCCAGAGCGAGGCTGAGGGGCCCGCGCTAAAACGGCGAACCGAGCTCGAGACGAATACGTTACGTTCCCCTTCCCACATCCACACAAAGCGGCCCCGAAACGACTCTCATACCTCTGATTGCTTCCTGACGGTGTTGTCAGGGCTCATCAGGTTGCTCAGTAAGAGGTAGAACTGCTGCTGCTCCGCCATCGCTGCTGGATTCAGAAAGAGAGACGAGCGAATGTAAGCCGGCAGGGGAAGCGACCTCTGACACCGGACGGTATGAATGGAGGGACGCGATTGGCTCGTAATGCACCGTCTCCTCGCCGCTGATTGGCTCACGCTGTTGAATGAGATTAAATGATTGGCGTGATTGGTGCGTTGGGAAGTCAGTCATCGTGACGCACATATAATTCAGCTGCGGATCATCCCGTTGGCTGAGGAACGCGGGTAAAATAAAAGTGGGTGGAGTCTAGATGAACGCAATGATGTCATTGCAAAATAAGTGCGAGTGACCGTAAACGCGGGAAATTATCAGTCGTGATTCAAATGTTCGGTTTTTTGGATTTTTTTTTGTAAGTTTCCCCTGTATAATTATTTTATTTGTTTTTTTATAGTTTTTTTCTGTTTCCTTTTATGCTATTATGAATGTAATAGATAATAGTTGAATACATTGTGATCCTCTGTATGTGTATGTTGTTATTGTTCTGTTATGCAATACAAAAATATAGATATATATATTCAAATGTGCAGTAGTTAAAATAATGTAGTAAGTAAAAACAAAATAATTTGGTTTGTTTTACTTAACGCTGAATTATGCAAACGTCGGCCTACAGAACATCACACACACACACACACATACACACACATATATATATATATATATATATATATATATATATATATATATATATATATATATATATATATATATATATATATCTTAAAATTAGTGAGTTGAAGAGTTGAATTTATCATAAATAATAGTAATTTATTATAATTATATATTGTTCGAAATTAATTAAGGACACTGAATGATAGTTTACATATGGCCATTTCATAAACGTTAAATCTACAACGTTTACAAACGTGAAATGTCAATGCATGATTGTTGAAATCTATTAATTTAAAAGGTAAGTAGAATATGTGTCATTCTGCATGATAAGAATATCAGTTATGTATATCTGGCATAGTGGGTCAGTGTTATGGATCTTTACGTTGTGCTTTAGATGTCAACGGGAGACAAATATTGGTAAAATAATAACATTTCATAAATGCATGTTTTATAGCTTCACCAGCTAGTACTGACATTTGTATTTTAATAAAAGTAAAGGTAAGCATCTTGCTGAACATGTGAAATTATGGGCAGAATGAGGTTGCATGCATGTACTTTGGCCTGGGATATTTTATCATACCTTTTAACTAATAAACATACGTCTCATGCATCCTTGTGCAATGCGACTGCAGAACAGAAATGTGTATTTTGAAGCTGAGAATGACACTCTGCTGAAGAAATAAAAACGTTACCTTTAGTTGACCACAAGAGGGCGCGAGAGAAACTCTTTGACAATCTCCAGACTCATGCATTGACTTAAAAAAATATTTGTTTGATTTGTCACACGTAAACATTTCTGAATGCATTACATTAGAGAGAAAAAAGCCAAAGCAAGTATCATCTGTTCTCAACCGCTGTGCTTTTCATGATATGACAATATGGCTGCTTGTCTTAGCATTTCAAACCTCTTTTTGTCATCCGTTTCGCTCAAAAAAGTTACACAGTTTGATATTTAAACACATTCAGGGTTCATCACGCACAAGGACATCAAGCTCAGACATGTCAAAATGTTTGTTTACTCTTGAGCACAAGTAAATTAGACATATACCATAATTGTTTATGTTCAATAATTGTTTATTCGTACTTTTACGGCTTCATTAGCCTATGTTGTCGACAGCTTTAATTTTCAAGCTCACAGCCTGTGACGGGATGCATTGGACTGACTTCTGAAAAGTGTCCAGTGTCTGTGTGTGTCCATAACGGTCACTTTGACCCTTTACACACACTAGAACACAGCATAAAACTAACTTTCTGCCACACCTGCCAATGGCCAGAGACCATTTTCCTTATTAAAGTTACAAAAGTTATTCAGTCAAGAGCATTGAGTGATTTTTTCTTTGTCGTTTGTTGTTTGATTACATTAATGACACAGACAGCAGCAGGGATATCAGTCTGCTGTCACTTTAAGAGCTTATTCACGGAGCTAATATACCGACATGCGTTTTCTTTCTCAACTTCACTAACTGACTATGTTTTGGAGGATACTCGGCAATACGGCCATTTTCAAGCACAAGAATAAAACTTTGTTTAAAGTTTAAACTTCCCACACAAGAGCGCGAGTAACGAACTGAGTTCACTTTTGCGTCTTCTTGCTCTTGAATATTTAAATTGGCAAGGCTTAAACTTCACTGTCCCGAGCGTCGTTCATGTTTGTTCACGTTCATGTTCTTGTAGAATTCATAACACTTTACCAGCCAACTGGCGATTGACACCATTTCATATACTCGCCAACTCACCGGTTTTTAGTTGCATTTGGCACTTGGCTATTAATTAATTAACTAGATTTCATTTTCTGAAGTGAGTATAATAAGTAATGCTTTGATAACTCGCCATCACATGCTTCCATGCTGGGTAGTCACAAGCATGTTCCATGTAATTGATTGGCAGTTGCTAGGGTGTTCCAAAGTGGTTGCTAGGGTGTTGTTAGGCAAGATGTTAGAGTGTTGTGGGTTACATTTGAAAACATATGATTGGTTAAAATCATAGTGCATTCCAAATTTATTCTCATAAAAAAAAACCTGCATTTAGAATCAAATTCGCAGATCGTTTGCCATGGATATGTGTGTGACTGATATAAAATAGAGACACTCTCTGGAGGTTGCAGCTAAATGTGTGTAATGGCGAGTGAAATGTTTGTGAGCCAGGCCACATCAACTGACAGACTGGGGGAAAGCGGGGTCTCCCACGACCCTCTGCGGTGTGGGATGGAGATGTGGAAATAGCACTCAGCGTTTTGGCAGCAGTCGAGTCTCTCTAGGGGAAGTTTGGAGACCAACCAAAGCGGAGTGGAAATAGAAGCGCTGGAAAAGAAAAAGACATGCGTTTTTTTTAAAGTAAAACCACCCATCATGAATCTGCAGTTGAATATAGGTTAGTAAAAAAAAATCACTGTATGTACAGTTGACTTTATGAATCTACACAACAAAAAAAAAAGGTTTGTAACGCAGCTTACAAAATTGTGCTAACATGCTAGGAACCATGCACAACTACTCAAGCCACATGCTAAATGTGCTAAAAAACACTCAAACACACATTTTGCAACCGCTAAGAAGAATGTAGGACTTCAGAGTATTTTGGCAACCACATAGCAACACAACTTTCCAAAACAGCCAAGTAACTGCATAGCAACACCCTGGCAACCACATAGAAACATCATGGAAACGGTTTGGGTTTTTTTCTAAAATCACTTTATTTATGTTGTTCTGTCGGATTATAGTGTCGATTTCACTGAATATGATCAAAAAAATGTTGCCGACGGCAGCTTTAAGAAACTGCATAGTAACACCATGGCAACCATCCAAAGTATCCTAATAACTGCATACAAACACCCTGGCAACAACCAACCCAAGCAACCTCATAGCAACACAACTTTCCAAAACAGCCGAGTAACTGCATAGCAACACCCTGGCAACCACATAGAAACACCATGGAAACAACTCAAAACATAGAAATGCAATATAAACTACTCAGTGCATTTTAGCAACCCCCTAACAAACAAAGATAACACCCTGGCAACAACCCAGGACATCCTAGTTATCGTATAGCAACCCCCTGGCAAGCAACACCACAAGACATCCTAGCAACTACATAGCAACTTCATGGCGACCATCCAAAACATCTTAGTAACTGCATAGCAACACCCTGACAACCATCAAAAACAGACGAGTAACTGCATAGCAACACCCTGATAGCCACATAGAAACATGCTAACAACCACACACCTAAGAAACTGCATAGTAACACTTAAGAAACTGCATAGTAACACCATGGCAACCATCCAAAGTATCCTAATAACTGCATACAAACACCCTGGCAACAACCAACCCAAGCAACCTCATGGCAACACCATGGCAACAATCCAACATTCCAACACATCCTGATAAAGTAAATGCATATACACCCTGGAAATAACTCAAAACATCCTCGAAATGCAATATGAACTACAGGTACTTTTTAGCAAACCCCTAGAGCAAACAAAGATAACACCCTGGCAACAACCCAAAACATCCTAGCAACCTCATAGCAGCTTCCTGGTAAACATCCAAACATAGTAACTGCATAGCAACATCCTGACAACCATCTAAAATATCCTAGTAATTGCATAGTGTAGCAGCATCCTGGTAACCACCTAAAACATCTTAGTAACTACAAAGCAACACCCTGGCAACACCTAAGCCATCGCATAGCAACACTTTGACAACTTTTCAAAACAGCTGAGTAACTGCATAGCAACACCCTGGTAACCACACAGAAACATGCTTAGAACAACTTAAGCAACTGCATGGTAACACCATTGCAACCATCCAAAATATCCTAATAAATGCATAGAAACACCCTAGAAACAACTCAAAACATCCTAGAAATGCAATATGAACCACTCAGTACATGTTAGCAACCCCTTAACAAACAAAGATTACACCCTGGCAACAACCCACAGCATCCTACTTATCGTCCCTGGCAACCACCTAAAACATCCAAGTTACTGCAAAGCAACAACCACCCAAACCATCCTAACAACCACATGCTAAACATGCTAACAGCTACTCAGACCACCTAAGCAATCACATAGCAACACCCTGGCAACCATCCAAAACATCCTAGTAACTGCATAGCAAAAGCCTGGCAACCACCCAAAACATCCTGCAACATAGAAATACAATATGAACCAAGATAACACACTCACAACCATCCAAAACATCCTGACAACTGCATAGCAACACCCTAGTAACAGCATAGGAATGCACTAAGAACCACTCATATTTTTAACTACCAACAACCAATGATAACACCCTAGCAAGTTTTGCATGAACACCACTGACGTTTTGTTCATAAAATGTCAAAATCTAGTTAATAATTTCCTTATTTGTGATGTGTTCTGATGTCTAATGGTATGTGCGTCCTTCAGAGACGTCTTCAGCACTCGTCCTTCACAGCTGCCCAGAACAGAGGGGCTCGTGGGTATTATGTAAAGTGTGTGTAACGTACGTGGGTGCATTTGGGAGAACAGGACTAACAGGAGGGGAAGTATTTATGGATGTATCCAGGGGTTATAATAAAAATATTTTGTTGCATCATGTTCAGAGATGTGAGACTAAAGTGTTCTGCGTATTTACTGTTACTCTCTTATACTGATAATTTCAGGTGTTTTCAGACTATTATACAAGTAGACATTATAGTAAACTTCACGAAATCACATACACTCTTGAGTAGTTACTTATTTTGAACGAGTAATTACTTCACGGCCACTAAAAAAGTATGTTCTGTATAGTATGAGTGTGTGTAGTATGAATACTATTATGGTAGTATAATATTCCAAATATAGGGAATAGTAAATATATATAATTTAAAACAAAGAAATAGGTCAACCTCAATGATCTGATATGCATGAGGACTTTGAGGTTTGAGGAAACACAAGGCGCATGGAAAAATCTCATGTAGATTGTGTCTCCAGATGGTGCACACACTATGGATGCTTGTTAGATGTGACAGATCAAAGAGTGTGTGTGATGGAAGAGACGATCCAGAGGAGAATGAGGTGTGTAAACATCACTAGTCCTGATGCGGAGTTCATCGAGGGTGGTTGTGGCATTTTATTTATCCACTTATAATGTTAGTCAAGGTTTCTGGCACCAAATATAGGTGTAATTTAGTATTTAACAACCATTTTCCATCTCCTTTTCCAAAACATCCTAGCAACAGCAGAAAAATGCAAAAGGCAAACATAACACCCTGGAAACCACCCAAAACATGCATAGCAACACCCTAGCAACAACCCAGAACACCAGCAACACTCTGGCAACAATCCAAAACATCTTAGTAACTGCAGAAACACCCTGGCAACAGCTCAGAACATCTAGCAATCACATTACAACACCCTGTCTACCACCCAAAACATCCTGGTAACTGCATAGCAACACCCTAGCAACAACCCAGAACACCAGCAACACTCTGGCAACAATCCAAAACATCTTAGTAACTGCCAAAACACCCTGGCAACAGCTCAGAACATCTAGCAATCACATAAAAACACCCTGTCTACCACCCAAAACATCCTGGTAACTGCATAGCAACACCCTAGCAACAACCCAGAATACTAGCAACACGCTGGCAACAATCCAAAACATCTTAGTAACTGCAGAAACACCCTGGCAACAGCTCAGAACATCTAGCAATCACATTACAACACCTTGTCTACCACCCAAAACATCCTGGTAACTGCATAGCAACACCCTAGCAACAACCCAGAACACCCACAGAAACCTTCTGGCAACCAAAACATCCTAGTAACTGCATAGCAACACCCTGGCAACAGCTCAGAACATCTAGCGATCACATAACAACACCCAGTCCACCACCCAAAACATCCTGGTAACTGCATAGCAACACCCTGGCAAAAGCTCAGAACATCTAACGATCACATAGCAACACCCTGGCAACCATCCAAGACATCCTCTTTCTGGTCCTTAAACAGGTTGTTGCACCTTTAAAAGAAATAAATAACCTGTTATGATTGACTAACCTCTGTTTACTGGCACAGTTTAAATGTTCTGAATAGATGTTGGTATATAAATGTGGACGGTCATATGATAATGAGCTCATATCTGCAACTTTATACCAACCAATCATTTTGCAGGTGTTCGACTCTCAACAAAGAATGGCTTTTTTAAACCAATGACCTGAGTATACCATTACTGCAACAGAAAGTTTATTTCACCCTGAACTGTCCATGCAGAATTTATTTGGTAAGAATACACAACTACTTTTGATGTAGTTACATTAGTGGAAACCTTTTTTTTTTGTTTTCATAATTTTTCCCATAGGGATTTTAAAATAGTCTTCATTAAAGAGTTAAGTCATGAAGCCAATCAGCTACGAGGTGAATCACAACACGACAAACTTTGAATTGAAACAAAAAAAGTTTTTGAAAATCGGACAAAAAGACAAGACTGTGTACTTAAAGGGGGGGTGAAATGCTCATTTTCACTCAATCTCCTGTTAATCTTGAGTACCTATAGAGTAATATTGCATCCTTCATATCTCCAAAAAGTCTTTTGTTTTATTATATTTATAAAAGAAAGATAGGCTGTACCGAGTCTTTCCGGAAAAAAACGAGCGGCTGGGGGCGGGCCGTGTGGGCGAAGCTTAGCTGTGCTAACGCGCCGAGCTAGTGACAACACACAGAGACATATGTTCAGCAGTTTTACTCACCGTCCGGTTCCAACGCACGACCGCGAACCTTTATCATTGTGACTGCTCGATCCTTAAGCATTAGACGATCTGCAAATCCGTCGATCTGGGCTTTGTTTATAAAACAATCATCGTCGAAATGCAGGGAACAAACAGTCTACACAACTCCGTTTATGCTCAGAAAAACAAACTCCATCCACTGGTCCCTTAACGCTGGGTTCTTTGGGAATCTGTGCAGGGTTGTCTTGCCCTGGCAACCAAAAACACACTTCTTTGGTGACATTGACTTCCCAAAAGCCGGGCAGGGCGCTTTGATGGCGAACTGCTTTCACTCTCTTGCTCTGGTCTACGAGTGCGCGCGCGGCCGCGATCTTACCGGAGAAGTGCCCTTAGGACCCATATAAGGAAATTCCGCCCTATCTTACGTAAGACAGAGCCATACTCGAAAAAAACTTTCCGAAACTTGTGACAAACCGGAAGGAGTATTTTTGGAACAAAAATACTCCTTCAAACGTACAACTTAGTTTTTGAAACTTTGTCCATGTTTAGCATGGGAATCCAACTCTTTACCAGTGTAAAAAACTCAGTATGCATGAAATAGCATTTCACCCCCCCTTTAACGGCTTTAGTGGTGGAAAAAACTACAATCCCATGAAGCATTGCGAATAGCATAATGTAATTAAAATGGTGGAGAAATATAAAACTACTAATTTACAAATGTTGATTAAATGTAAACAATATATTTTAAGTTTATTGCAAAATATGCATATTTACAAACATTTAAGTATTTGAGAGCGTAGAGAGATTGACTCGATCACAGCGCTTCATGGAAGTGGGCGGAGCTAAAGAGGGTTTAGCTATTTTTGACTCTGATTGGTGTAATTTTCTGTACAGCATCATGGGTAATGTAGTTTTTCACCAGGAATTCCACTGTTAAACACGATTATTATTCAAATAAGTTAAAATAATGCGGGCTGACAGATTCATCAAAAGCAAATACCATCGATAGCAACCTTGTACGTCTGTCTTTAAAGGTTTATTGTTCAAAATCAATTTCCTTATGGAGAAAATGTATGAAGTTTTTACTTCCGGATCCCAACTGTTGCGCTTTATATCTTCCAGCAGGAGACCTACTCATCTTAATCCATATTTGCTCTTTTCCAAAGAACTCCATTTCCTATCAAACACATCTGAACCAGTTCACCAATGTCTTTGAGTTCACTTAAAAATCATAGACAGGTGTGTTTGAGCAGAACTGGAGATAATCTCTCCAGGAGGACGATTGAAAGCTCTCATCCAAGAGCTTCCCGACAGAGTGACTCTCAGCATGGAGAGCCTTTGAAAGCCTCGACTTCACAGCTCTCTTCATCTCACACACCATCAGCTTCAGACGGCTTTCCCAAATTATGATCCTAGATCAGATTTCCCCAAATACTAAATCTCAACATTTGTACAGGATTTGCTGTTTACACACTCTTTCACAGACATGATTGAATTATCAGTTTGACATATTGAACTCCGATATTTCTTAAGTGTCACTGGCCCACCGGTGGGCCCAAAGCCAATACATATTTAAAACAGTAATACTAAACCTAAACTAATCTTGACAAACTATATATCATTTGAAAGCTTACAATCTCTAGTTTTCATATTTGGTGACTGATTTTCAAAATAAATTACAGAGGAGCTGTAATTTATCAATTTGCAACAAGAATATTTTCATATAAGGTGTGTTCAGACCTTTATTTTGAAATAGCAGTGAACATGAAAAATCATGAAAGAATGGTAGAAACCTCAGTTTGTTTTCATGCCAAGAGTTCAAAAGATAGCATCCATTCAATTATTTTAGAAAAAAGGGTCTGAAAATGTTTTAAATATAAAGAAAAAAATAATAGATTCACCATTTGTGATGTGGCAGCAAGCTATAGCGCACATACGTGTTTCTTAGAGGTTGAATTCACATCAAAATCTGCCAAACTTCCCATATTACTTCTGAATAGAATGTCTACTTCATAATTATATGAAAATTGTGGAAGTAATGGTTCAGATCATTCAAACCACATTATGGAAATGGAGGCGCCCTTATATGGGCAGTAATGGAGTCTGGTTGTCAGTCACCTAGTGAAAATGTTTGGTACTGCGCCCAAACAAAATCTC